>NC_057804.1:356250595-356550595 GCF_018294505.1 Triticum aestivum
GCCAGCGGTGGCGTCCCAGCCGCGTAGATGAGAAGCGGCGGCGGCGGCTGGGTAGGGCAGGGGTTGGGGCAGCATGGGGGCGGGGCCGAGGGCGAGGGGGACTGGTGCGTCATACGTGGCTGCATGCCTCGACTGGTAGTGTGACTGAGGGTCGAGGCCTCGTGGGTGCGTGGGTGGTTGGTCGGCTGCGGCCTACGGGGGGTGGGCTGTATTGGGCCGGGGGTGGGAGGTGGGTTGTATTTCGGTTAACCGAGAAATACACC
Source organism: Triticum aestivum (assembly GCF_018294505.1). Taxonomy (NCBI): domain Eukaryota; kingdom Viridiplantae; phylum Streptophyta; class Magnoliopsida; order Poales; family Poaceae; genus Triticum; species Triticum aestivum. The sequence goes on from NC_057804.1 coordinate 356,250,859, forward strand.
GAACCGACCGAATTTAGTTCGGTTAGTAGCCCAACTAACCGAATTTTTGTGTTTATACTAAGAAAACCGAAATTTCGGTTTATTCGGCTTCAGTTTCGGTTCAGTTTTCGGTTTGTCGGTTTTTATGCCCAGCCCTACCCCGGAGGATAGGCAGAGGGAAGACGGGAGCATTGTCATTGAGCAACACTGCGACGACCGCCGCCGGACCTATGGGTGCGATGGTCCTGACGTCGACGAGACTGCGCTCGATATTGGCGGGTGCCTACCTTTCGAGGTTGGGTGCCCTACCTTTACTTGTGAGCTACGGCGAGTCCGTTAGCCGTCCGTCCGCATGTTCAAGCTGGAGATACTCGAGAAGTATGATGGGAGGCTAGACCCGGCAGAGTTTCTGAGCATCTACACCATCACTGTTCAAGCTGTCGGGGGAAGATGAGAAGGTATTTTCTAATTACTTCCCTTTGGCTCTCAAGTCCAATGTGAGCTCCTGGCTGATGCACCTGCTGGAGAACTCCATTTCATGATGGGATGACCTGTGCCATGAGCTCATTGGCGCCTTCACTGGCGGCCATCAAGAACCAGGTCGACCCAGCGATTTGCATCTTCTCCAACAGAAAGAAGGTGAAACTCTCCGGAAGTATTTGCAAAGATTCACCAAAGTCCATAGGAACATCCCAAATATCCATCCGGCAGCTGTGGTAGCCGCCTTCCAGTCCAATGTGCGCAACCATAGGATTCATTCCAATATGAATATACGGTTTCCCAAGACTGTGAAGGAGCTTTTTCACCTTGGTGGATAAGTGTGCTTAGATGGAGGCAGGAAGGAAGTTGCCTAGGGAGGAGAACTACATCAATGTTGATTCATAGGATGATGACGAATCCACCAGCCAAAAGAAGAGCAAGAAGTGCAATAAGAGGCGCAATGATAAGGCAGTGATGATTGTTGAAGGATCGGGTACACCTAGTACCGGCAAGATGGCCAAGGTCGAAGCCCCCAAGAAGGAAGCTGCCATGTGTGATGACTGTCGAGAAGCTGCGGCTACTAGGAAGGTCGGGAAAGGCGATGGGCTGTATTGCAAGATTCATCAGACCAAGGGCCACGACCTTCAAGAGTGTTATCAGGTTGAACAGCTTGTCAAGAGGCAAAGAGCTGAGTACGAGAAGTGTGACAAGGAGAAGGGTTAGAATGTCCCTGGCGGTAAGGGTCAAGGTGGTGAAGCAAATAGCCCTGAAAAACCCCTCCGAAACAAAGGAAAACCTGCCAGAGGTCAAGAGAAGGAAGCCTGTGATGATGAGAGTGATGGAGGGGATGAAGAGGGAACCAGTGAGCAAGTCTTTTAGAAGGCCACTGATGCCCTATGCATTGACGGGGGCGCGTCCTTGCACACCTCTCACTGCCAACACAAACGGTGGGCGCGTTTGGTCAATGCCATGGAACCAACACCAGAGTCCGGGAAACAACTCAAATGGTCATGCACACCCATCATGTTTGACAAAGAGGATCATCCTGACCATACCACTGCAATAGGATGTTTGCTAGTGTTGGTCTCTCCAACAATTCGCAACGTCAAGGTCACTAAGATCTTGGTGGACGGCGGGGCCGGGTTGAATCTGATATGCCAAAAGGTTATTGACAGACTTCAGATAGCAGAAGAGGAGTTAAAGGTCATCGGCATGTTTCAAAGAGTTAATCTCGGCAGGATCCATCCTAAGGGAAAGATCATGTTGCATGTGACATTTGGAGGGGAGCTGAACTACCGAACTAAAGAGATTGTGTTTGATGTGGTCGACCTCCCCTTGCCGTACAATGGGATCCTTGGACGACCAGCCTTGGCTAAATTCATGGGGGCATCCTACTATGCCTACAACACCTTGAAGATGCCTGGGCACAATCATTTGCATGGGCAAGATGTACCGGGACGCGGTCGCGGCAAAGGCAGCGACAGCGGCAGTTCCCGCCAAGGATAGCAGAGGAAAGAAGAAGGATAGCAAGTACACTAGCTAGGAATCCGGGAAGTGTACCTCTTTAGGGCACTTATCTTTTTTCAATATCAAATCCATAGGCACTTGCCAAATTTTTATTCAAATAATGTAATCTCTCGAGTACATACTTTTGTTCTGTAAAACTTGTACTTGTATGATCAACATATTATTGAAAATGATGAGCCTTGCCGGGAAATCGTGCATTTGTATGTCGTTGCAGAGGTGAAATGCCTCTTTAGTTTAGATAAATGAGTCCTCCTCGGCAGGCTATCCTGCCGGTACCCTTTTTATTTTGTTGTTGGGGACTGGCGTCTAACGGGCAAAAAATAAAGGGACCAGCCCCCCGCCAACCCTTTTTCATCAAAGGCCACTGCGACTACCCAGGCTGAAGCAACGTTCGAGCCGAAAAGTAGGAGCACCTAGGCTTCGAAGAGTGGTGAGATTTTCTGTGACGCCCCCGATTTAATCGTACACTAATCATGCACGCAAACGTGTACGATCAAGATCAGGGACCCACGGGAAGATACCACAACACAACTCTAAAACATAAATAAGTCATACAAGCATCATAATACAAGCCAGGGGCCTCGGGGGCTCGAATACAAGTGCTCGATCATAGACGAGTCAGCAGAAGCAACAATATCTGAGCACAGACATAAGTTAAACAAGTTTGCCTTAAGAAGGCTAGCACAAACTGGGATACAGATCGAAAGAGGCGCAGGCCTCCTACCTGGGATCCTCCTAAACTACTCCCGGTCATCATCAGCGGCCTGCACGTAGTAGAAGGCACCTCCATTGTAGCAGGAATCATCGTCGATGGTGGCGTCTGGCTCCAGGGCTCCAGTATCTGGTTGCGACAACCAGGTAGAAGGAAAAGGGGGAAAAGAGGGAGAAAAGCAACCGTGAGTACTCATCCAAGTACTCACAAGCAAGGAGCTACACTACATATGCATGGATATATGTGTAAAGGCCATATCAGTGGACTGAACTGCAGAATGCCAGAATAAGAGGGTGATAGCTAATCCTGTCGAAGACTACGCTTCGGGCAGCCTCCGTCTTGCAGCATGTAGAAGAGAGTAGACTGAAGTCCTCCAAGTAGCATCTCCAAGTAGCATCGCATAGCATAATCCTACCCGGCGATCCTCTCCTTGTCGCCCTATTAGAGAGCGATCACCGGGTTATATCTGGCACTTGGAAGGGTGTGTTTTATTAAGTATTCGGTTCTAGTTGTCATAAGGTCAAGGTACAACTCCAAGTCATCCTGTTACCGAAGATCACGGCTATTCGAATAGATTAACTTCCCTGCAGGGGTGCACCAACAACCCAACACGCTCGATCCCATTTGGCCGGACACACTTTCCTGGGTCATGCCCGGCCTCGGAAGATCAACACGTCGCAGCCCCACCTAGGCACAACAGAGAGGTCAGCACGCTAGTCTAAATCCTATGCGCGCAGGGGTCTGGGCCCATCGCCCATTGCACACCTGCACGTTGCGTACGCGGCCGGTGAGCAGACCTAGCAACCTCCATTACAAAGGAAGTTGTGTTAACGCAGTCCAACCCGGCGCGCGCCGCTCATTCACTGACGTCACGAAGGCTTCGGCTGATACCACGACGTCGAGTCCCATATCTTTCCCGCGTAGTTGGTTAGTGCGTATAGGCCAGTGGCCAGACTCAGATCAAATACCAAGATCTCGTTAAGCGTGTTAAGTATCCGCGAATGCCGAACAAGGCCAGGCCCACCTGTCTCCTAGGTGGTCTCAACCTGCCCTGTCGCTCCGCCACAAAGTAACAGTCGGGGGCCGTCGGGAACCCAGGCCCACCTCTACCGGGATGGAGCCACCTGTCCTTTCAGCCCCCTCATCAGAATCACTTGCGGGTACTCATCGAGCTGACCCGACTTTAGTCACCATCTGTAGAGTATGTATGTATGTATAGTATATACCCGTGATCACCTCCCAAGTGATCACGGCCCAATAGTATAGCAAGGCAGACTGACAAGAATGTAGGGCCAATGATGATAAACTAGCATCCTATACTAAGTATTTAGGATTGCAGGTAAGGTATCAACAGATGTAGCAACAATGTCAGGCTATGCATCAGAATAGGATTAACGGAAAGCAGTAACATGCTACACTACTCTAATGCAAGCAGTATAGAGGAGAATAGGCGATATCTGGTGATCAAGGGGGGGCTTGCCTGGTTGCTCTGGCAAGAAGGACGAGTCGTCAACACCATAGTCGAACTGGGGGTCGCCGACCGTCTCGGGGTCTACCGGAAAGAAGTAACGAAAGGGGAACACAATAAATAACAGAGCAATCAAAGCATCACAAAGCGTAACATGGCAATACGCGGTGCTAGGTGTGCCCTAACGCGGTAGTAGGTGATACCGGCGAAAGGGGGAAACATCCGGGAAAGTATCCCCGGTGTTTCGCGTTTTCGAACAGATGAACCGAAGGGGGAAAGTTGCGTGTTCGATATGTTAGGGGTGTGTGGCGGACGAACAGGCTGCGTATCCGGATTCGTCTCGTCGTTCTGAGCAACTTTCATGTTGAAAATAATTTAATCCGAGTTACGGTTTAAAAGATATGATTTTCTAAAGATTTTATTAATTTCTAGAATTTATTTAATTATTTAATTTAATTCGAAAATAGATTTACGACGTCAACATGATGTCATGCTGACGTCAGCAGTCAACAGTGGCTGACTAGTCAACCTGACCAGTGGGTCCCGGTTGACATTGTCTAAGACTAACTAATCAGGTTTAGTTAGTCTAACTAAAATGATTAGGTTTATTAACTACAATTAATTAGGTTAACTAATTTAATTAATTAATTTAACAGAATTAATTAAGTTAATTATTTAGTTAATTAATTGATTATTTAGTATTTAATTATTTATTTATTTTAAATCGTTTTGGGGCGCGGGCCCCATTTGTCATTGGCCCAGAGGGGCTGATGCGGGTTAGCGGGCGCATGGGCGCGCGGGCGCAGGGGGGCTGCGGGGCACCCGGTAGCGGGCGGAGCCCATGACCCGGCGCAGCAGGGCGCCGGCGGCCATGGCGTCAGCCAGGGGAAACGCCGGTCGCGGCGGCCGGAGACGGGTTGTCGACGGAGAGGGTGGCCGCGGGCATGGACCAGCAACAGCGGAGGGGGAAAACAGGGGCGCCACGGGGCTTGCGGGCGACGACGGGAGTGGCGTGGTGACCGCGGGCGTGGGAAGGCACGGGAGCACGCGGACGCGGCCTGGGCGTCACGGGGGAGGCCGAGCCAAACGGCCAGGGCGCGGCCGGAGCCGGCAGGGCACCGAAGCGAGGGGGGTGGTTGCAGGAGTGGGGTGAGGTCGACGGCGGTGACTGCGACGCCGGCGTGGTGAAAGGGGAATGGGCGCGGTCACGACGGAGCATGCACGCACGGGACGGCGCCGGCGACAGTGTAGGGAAGGGAGGGACCGGGGCGCGACGAGCGCGGCACCAGAGCGAGGCAAGCGCCGGCGAGAGGGGATGGGGAGAAGGAGTACCGGGGTCCTCACCGGGGTGCGTAGGGAACGGGCAGCGTGCTCGATGGAGGTCGGGGAGGACCGTGGTGGAGGGGGACGGGGACGGCGTCGACGAGGAGCAGGCCGGCGAGGTGGTCCGGATAGGGGGGGTTCCGGGCGGCGTCGTGTGGCGGCGGGGCGTCGTCGAGCGGCGTCGGCCCCCTCTGGATCCCGATCCAGATCGGGAGAGAGGAGGGGGCGAGTGGGTGACGGGGTGGATGGGGTTAGGGTTTCCCCCTGGTGGGGGGTTATGGAGGGGAGGGGTTGGGCCGGTCTGTGCGGCCGAATGGGCCGGCCTGTTGGGTCGGCTGGCCCGGGGGGTCCTTTTCCTTTTCTTCTTCTTTTTTTGTTTGTTTTCTCTTTTGTATTTTCTTTCTTTTATTTATTTTCTTTTCTGTTTTAAATCATTTTAAATTATTTAGGCTTTTTATAAAAATGTGTTTACTACACCATATTTATCTATGTAATATTTAGTACAACCCGAACATTTTTATTTTAATGTTTGAAAACTTTTATTATTTACCAAACTTTGAATTTGAATTTTGGACCGGTTTTGATCTAACAATAGATTAGCAGCAGTAACCATGGTGACGTGGCACCATTAGCGTGGGATCACTGTAGCTTAATTATCTGGGCATCACAATTCTCCTCCACTACAAGAAATCTCGTCCCGAGATTTAGGAGCGGGAGTAAGGGGGAAGGGAATTGGTTATGAAATTCTAACGGGTCTTCTCGGTGTTGGTTGCTCTTCTCGAAGAAGTTAATCCCTTTCTTTGATGTCTTCATTTCTCTGCTCCGGTCATCATGATGAAGTAGGCATCCTTGCTTCGGGAACTCCATCGTACTTACGAAGGAAAAGAGAGAGAGAGAAAAAAATTTCCAGGGGAACAGACCTCTGCAAGGTCGACTATCTGGTCGATAACATCGGGGAAGGTGGCGGATGTAACTCTCGAATAGAAACTTAAGAAAACATCAAGAGCAAAGTAAGGAGCTGGCAATCATTCGATGCCTGGAATAGGGCATGAAAGGAGGTTCAAAGCAACGGGAATAAGTATTATGTCTGATACAAGAATTGATGATCTCTCAGAAGGTCGCTCGTGAATTACATACGAGGCCATGCGCGAGGAACAACCTTGGGAACATGGGGTGTACAGGAGAGTCAGGTTTCGATCCTGTGGAACTGTGGGTTATGGGCCCACCATGTGGGTTAAAAGTAGAAAGGCGTTGACAGCTTGCATGGTCATGATAGCAAGGCACGTCAGAGAAGAGACTGTCAGATATGTCGGCAACAAATTCGGTACCAAGGGCGAGGGACGAAGAGAACCATTTTTCGCTCATTGAACGAGGCGAACCAATTGGCAAAGTTCTCACCCATCGGTGGTTACCGGAATGTCATCAACAATAGTAACAGGGTCTTACCGACAGAGTGGTACAAAAAGGTGCTTACCTAAGCAGGGAATTATCTCTGCTCAGCTAACTCAGATTACAGGAAAGGTTAAACAAAAGAATGGAAAGGAAAACACGATTATTAGATTAAACAGAACAATGGGAAGGAAAATTATGATCACACACAATTATTAGGAGCATATCCTTCCCATGGACAAGCAGAACATGGCATACAGGGTAGGAGAGCAAGTACACAACCATTCAGATAAAGAGGCAAGGATTAATCAAGATGTTACCCATACAACAGTGTTTGGATAGCTGACCAAGAAACATTTAGCATCGCGCCTCCAATGTTCTTGTTGAAGAGCGGATTATCATAGTCATGCTTCGAGGTAGCAATGATATGGGGTTTCAATCAAGGGCCAGACTCTGGATACACAAATGATCCATCAGGAGCAACTTATAAAATAGGTCTTACAATTTCCTCCAGGAAGAATGGTTATCTTGCAAAAGAAATCATAATGATAGGTCCTCCAGCAGGGGGGGTGCTAGGCATGACATCATGTTATCGGGTCATCAAAGGACCAACATCATAACTCTTGGAAAGTTGTCCCAACCATCATATCTGGCCGAGATTCAGAACTGATTGGTGCCATGATACCTCAGACTCAGGATGTCCAAGAAGAAAAGGTGTCACACAAATTGATGAAATGACATTGCAAGATTCTTGAGAAATGAACTATGGGAGTGGGTTCCTGAAACAATAGTTCATCATTAAACCAAGGAGGGGATGAGGAGGTGGCTGATGGGCTCAGCGACAATTCATCGAGAGTTCCAAACGGATGGATTTCCACAATAAGGTGAACAAGAAGATGACACTTGTCAATTCAAATGATATAATGTAGTATGCTCGAGGAAAACATACACAATTAAACATTGGTTGAAAGGTGCACCCGAAATATGGTTGGGTTGCACGACCAATGTCAGAATGGTGATTCAATAATCAATAGTCCAAGAATGAACGGCCGACCATTAACATCAAAGCAATAGGGTTGCTAGAAGGGCAGAATCCAAACTGCACCATTCACTTGTTGGTACCCCGGTTGGAATCAACACGAGGACCAAGAAGAATGGTGATGGTGAGAAGTATCACCTGTATCAAGAATTCTTAAGAGGTGGTGAAATTCTCACAACATTGATGACATAAGAGATGGTAATGCTCCAAGGTAAATAAGATCAACTTCTGGATAGCAAGGAACTCAAGGTATAACACAAAACACGAACAAGTTTGTGTTGGAGGGAAGGCAGTAAAGTGGTTGATGATAACACAAATCATCGAGGCAAGGATGGTATTTCTCATCATGAATCCGATTGATATCCTGGAAGAGCTCATAAGGTTGATGATGATCACGACACATTTGTCGAGAGGTTACACGAAGATGTAATTGATCGACGATGACATCAAGTCAAACGAATGATGAAGCGAAAGGTTATTGGAACCCCGGTTAGGACACAAACTCGAAATCAAGTTTGTTGTTCAAGGAGAAATGATATGACGACGAAAATCGACGCAAGCTTAGTTCATCGTTGAAAGTTGTGCTCCGGGAATAAGGACCAGGTAGCACAGTTAAAAAAAATTAGTATGATGATGATATAGCTGATCAGGCTAGGAATGACTTAAAGGATTATTAAACTCGTAAGCAACGAAAATTACTTAGAGTTATTGAATCGGAGTGCTGAATCGATTCACTTATCGGTTTTCTCGGTTAACAAACAACCCAGAAGCATGAAGTGACAAAGACAGGGTAAAGGTAGTACTCCATCAAAGGACAGGGTAATGTAGTGCAATGGCATGATATCCTCGAGATACCAGGGGTAATACTCGACGATAGACCAACGTAGAGGTTGGACTGGGGTACTGCTTTGCAGAGGACAAGTGCTTAAACTTGCCCAAGAAATGGGATCAAGGAAGAACATATGGTCGGAACCACGATTGCAAAAGGCCAGATCCCAGATATAAGTTGAACTTATACCAAGGGAATAATTAATTTAAGAGAAGCTTTTAATGATAAGATCTACATCGTGTCCATGGGCATGAACACAAGGTTCAAGGTCGACTCCCACTTCTTCAATGTATAATCTTTCATTCACTTCTCACGTTCGATGAAGCTGTAGTGTTGAAATTTTATCTGGCAAAATACCAGAAGAGTATGACTCGTGAAAACTTTCGAGTTCACACATATTAAGGAAGGCATAGGTTCAACCCATCGGGGCATCGTGGAAACATATACCACAAGCTTCAATAGTAAATATCACCAGCTCGAAAGCAGAGCATGGTTGGCCACATCAAGGGATAGGATTTACCAATGGCATTATGTATCAGGGAAAGAACTTCCAAAGTGATTGAACCTGAAGGATGTTGTCAGTTAAAATCCAACAAGGATCTGATGGTCCATAACAAAGCTGATGTGAGCACCGACATAATCAAAGGAAGAAACAATGCAAAGGCATTGGATTATAGAAACAACTGACTAATTCAAAGCTCAATTGCAAAGGAATTATGATTTCAAATTCAAGGGATCAGAAGCAACGCTCTGATTAAGGATGGATAAGTTGAACAGACTTAGGGTTACAATCGACGGCAATTTGATTGGTCGAGAACAAGCCCATGTTCAAAATGACGTCTGGGCCAGAAAGATAATTTAAAAGGATCAACTGATGATTGCGTGCATTCGCACTCCTGTTGAATCAATAGGATCAAAATGACGGTGTCTAAGGATACTAACGATATTGCCAGACATATGGAAAGCATCCATAATGCAAGCAGACAAGTATTGCAGAGCAATAAGCTACTGAGGAATTTTGGAGGATCGAATAGTATTTCAAAAACCATTGTGAAACACATGAACAACTGGGGATGATTGGATACTCGATAAGGGCGAGAAATTATCCGTAGGGGTATTTAGGTGGAAAGGAACTGCAAGGCAGTAGGCACAAAGTATTCTCGGATCAATAGAGAGAATTTCAGGGTATCTTCCAATGACAAGATCAACTGGGAACAAAAGTAAGAATGACAGATGTATGTATTTATCCATAGGGATATTTCAATGGTAGGGAATTGCAAAAGCAACAGGCACAAAGTCTCGCGAGAACATCAGAGGGTATCTTTGGAATCCTTCGGTGCACCAAGCAATCATCTGGAGTGAGGGGCTCTCCCGGAGAAAGTGATAACGAGATCCTAATGTTAGATTTAGCAAAATTCATTTAACCCGAATAGAAGAGAGATTAGAGTCCCAGAGTATAGACAAGGAGTAAAACATCCTAATACCACCCAATGGTGACGTGGGCCCATGGGCCGCACAGCCATGTCAGTAAAAGTTTTGTAAAGTCTAGACTCGACTTCGGCCAAGGAGTTAGAAAGGGGGATCCTACAGGCAGTCGGTTCTGATACCAACTTGTGACGCCCCCGATTTAATCGTACACTAATCATGCATGCAAATGTGTACGATCAAGATCAGGGACCCACGGGAAGATATCACAACACAACTCTAAAACATAAATAAGTCATACAAGCATCATAATACAAGCCAGGGGCCTCGAGGGCTCGAATACAAGTGCTCGATCATAGACGAGTCAGCGGAAGCAACAATATCTGAGCATAGACATAAGTTAAACAAGTTTGCCTTAAGAAGGCTAGCACAAACTGGGATACAGATCGAAAGAGGCGCAGGCCTCCTGCCTGGGATCCTCCTAAACTACTCCTGGTCGTCGTCAGCGGCCTGCACGTAGTAGAAGGCACCTCCAGTGTAGTAGGAATCATCGTCGACGGTGGCGTCTGGCTCCAGGGCTCCAGCATCTGGTTGCGACAACCAGGTAGAAGGGAAAGGGGGAAAAGAGGGAGAAAGCAACCGTGAGTACTCATCCAAAGTACTCGCAAGCAAGGAGCTACACTACATATGCATGGGTATATGTGTAAAGGGCCATATCAGTGGACTGAACTGCAGAATGCCAGAATAAGAGGGGGATAGCTAATCCTATCGAAGACTACGCTTCGGGTAGCCTCCGTCTTGCAGCATGTAGAAGAGAGTAGACTGAAGTCCTCCAAGTAGCATCTCCAAGTAGCATCGCATAGCATAATCCTACCCGGCGATCCTCTCCTCGCCGCCCTGTTAGAGAGCGATCACCGGGTTGTATCTGGCACTTGGAAGGGTGTGTTTTATTAAGTATCCGGTTCTAGTTGTCATAAGGTCAAGGTACAACTCCAAGTCATTATGTTACCGAAGATCACGGCTATTCGAATAGATTAACTTCCCTGCAGGGGTGCACCACATAACCCAACACGCTCGATCCCATTTGTCCGGACACACTTTCCTGGGTCATGCCCGGCCTTGGAAGATCAACACGTCGCAGCCCCACCTAGGCACAACAGAGAGGTCAGCACGCCGGTCTAAATCCTATGCGCGCAGGGGTCTGGGCCCATCGCCCATTGCACACCTGCACGTTGCGTACGCGGCCGGTGAGCAGACCTAGCAACCTCCATTACAAAGGAAGTTGCGTTAACGCAGTCCAACCCGGCGCGCGCCGCTCAGTCGCTAACGTCACGAAGGCTTCGGCTGATACCACGACGTCGAGTGCCCATATCTTTCCCGCGTAGTTGGTTAGTGCGTATAGGCCAGTGGCCAGACTCAGATCAAATACCAAGATCTCGTTAAGCGTGTTAAGTATCCGCGAACGCCGAACAGGGCCAGGCCCACCTGTCTCCTAGGTGGTCTCAACCTGCCCTGTCGCTCCGCAAGAAAGTAATAGTCGGGGGCCATCGGGAACCCATGCCCACCTCTACCAGGATGGAGCCACCTATCCTTTCAGCCCCCTCATCAGAATCATTTGCGGGTACTCATCGAGCTGACCCGACTTTAGTCACCATCTGTAGAGTATGTATGTATGTATAGTATATACCCGTGATCACCTCCCGAGTGATCACGGCCCAATAGTATAGCAAGGCAGACTGACAAGAATGTAGGGCCAATTATGATAAACTAGCATCCTATACTAAGTATTTAGGATTGCAGGTAAGGTATCAACATATGTAGCAACAATGTCAGGCTATGCATCAGAATAGGATTAACGGAAAGCAGTAACATGCTACACTACTCTAATGCAAGCAGTATAGAGGAGAATAGGCGATATCTGGTGTTCAAGGGGGGGGGCTTGCCTGGTTGCTCTGGCAAGAAGGACGAGTCGTCAACACTGTAGCCGAACTGGGGGTCGCCGACCGTCTCGGGGTCTACCGGAAAGAAGTAACGAAAGGGGAACACAATAAATAACAGAGCAATCAAAGCATCACAAAGCGTAACATGGCAATACGCGGTGCTAGGTGTGCCCTAACGCGGTAGTAGGTGATACCGGCGAAAGGGGGAAACATCCGGGAAAGTATCCCCGGTGTTTCGCGTTTTCGAACAGATGAACCAGAGGGGGGAAAGTTGCGTGTTCGATATGTTAGGGGTGTGTGGCGGACGAACAGGCTACGTATCCGGATTCGTCTCGTCGTTCTGAGCAACTTTCATGTTGAAAATAATTTAACCCGAGTTACGGTTTAAAAGATATGATTTTTCTAAAGATTTTATTAATTTCTGGAATTTAATTAATTATTTAATTTAATTCGAAAATAGATTTAAGACGTCAGCATGATGTCATGCTGACGTCAGCAGTCAACAGTGGCTGACTAGTCAACCTGACCAGTGGGTCCCGGTTGACATTGTTTAAGACTAACTAATCAGGTTTAGTTAGTCTAACTAAAATGATTTGGTTTATTAACTACAATTAATTAGGTTAACTAATTTAATTAATTAATTTAACAGAATTAATTAAGTTAATTATTTAGTTAATTAATTGATTATTTAGTATTTAATTATATTTATTATTATTTTTTTAAATCGTTCTGGGGCGCGGGCCCTGTTTGTCATTGGCCCAGAGGGGCTGATGCGGGTTAGCGGGCGCATGGGCGTGCGGGCGCAGGGGGGCTGCGGGGCGCCCGTTAGCGGGCGAAGCCCATGACCCGGCGCAGCAGGGCGCCGGCGGCCACGGCGTCGGCCAGGGGAAACGCCGGTCGCGGCGGCCGCAGACGGGTCGTCGACGGAGAGGGTGGCCGCAGGCGCGGGCCAGCAGCAGCGGAGGGGGAAAATAGGGGCGTCACGGGGCTTGCGGGCGATGACGGGAGTGGCGTGGTGACCGCGGGCATGGGGAGGCGCGGGAGCACGCGGACGCGGCCTGGGCATCACGGGGGAGGCCGAGCCAGACGGCCAGGGCGCGGCCGGAGCCGGCAGGGCGCCGAAGCAGGGGGGTGGTTGCAGGAGTGGGGTGCGGTCGACGGCGGTGACTGCGACACCGGCGTGGTGAAAGGGGAATGGGCGCAGTCACGATGGAGCGTGCGCGCATGGGACGGCGCCGGCGACAGTGTAGGGAAGGGAGGGACCGGGGCGCGACGAGCGCGGCACCGGAGCGAGGCAAGCGCCGGTGAGAGGGGATGGGGAGAAGGAGTACCGAGGTCCTCACCGGGGTGCGTAGGGAACAGGCAGCGTGCTCGATGGAGGTCGGGGAGGACCGTGGTGGAGGGGGACGGGGACGGCGTCGACGAGGAGCAGGCCGGTGAGGTGGTCCGGATAGGGGGGTTCCGGGCGGCATCGTGTGGCGGCGGGGCGTCGTCGAGCGGCGTCGGCCCCCTCTGGATCCCGATCCATATCGAGAGAGAGGAGGGGGCGAGTGGGTGACGGGGTGGATGGGGTTAGGGTTTCCCCTGGTGGAGGGTTATGGAGGGGAGGGGTTGGGCCGGTCTGTGCGGCCGAATGGGCCGGCCTGTTGGGTCGGCTGGCCCGGGGGGGGTCCTTTTCCTTTTCTTCTTTTTTTTGTTTGTTTTCTCTTTTGTATTTTCTTTCTTTTATTTATTTTCTTTTCTGTTTTAAATCATTTTAAATTATTTAGGCTTTTTATAAAAATGTGTTTACTACACCATATTTATCTATGTAATATTTAGTACAACCCGAACATTTTTATTTTAATATTGGAAAACTTTTATTATTTACCAAACTTTGAATTTGAATTTTGGACCGGTTTTCATCTAACAATAGATTAGCAACAGTAACCATGGTGACGTGGCACCATTAGCGTGGGATCACTGTAGCTTAATTATCTGGGCGTCACATTTTCTCATGCACAAGTTTCAGCTTATAGAGCACTTATGGATAAGAGGTAGAACTTATCTGTTTTGCTTGTCGGGATCGCAGCACTGGTCCCTCTCCTCAACTCCTTGTATAAGCCAAGTTCATGAAAGGAACCTGCAGCTTCATCCAGATGAGAATGATGAGGATGCGATCCTATCTATATGCAAATGCAAATGCTCATGAAATGCTTATGCAGTGCTCTTGGATGCTCATGCATGCATGCAACTTGGTCGGGGCGGCCCCCCAGTGCTTCGTTTATTTCTCTAGTGCTCAGGGTCATCGCCTTGGCTTTATACAAGGGGTTACATGCAACTGAGGCAAGACCTGTACAAAAGGGTGGCTGCGGGGCAGGGCCCGATGATACGCCTCGAATCTATCTATAATTTCTGATTGTTCCATGCTATTATATTATCTGTTTTGGATGTTTAATGGGCTTTATTATATACTTTTATACTATTTTTGGGACTAACCAATTAACCGGAGGCCCAGTCCAAATTGCTATTTTTTTCCTATTTCAGTGTTTCGTGGAAAAGGAATATCAAACGGAGTCCAAATGGAATGAAACCTTCCGGGGAATCGTTTTTGGAACAAACGCAATCCAGCAGACTTGGAGTGGACGTCAATGAAGCAACAAGGCGGCCACGAGGCAGGGAGGCGCGCCCAGGGGGTAGGCGCGCCCCCACCCTCGTGGGCCCCTCGTGGCTCCCCTGACCGACTTCTTTCACCATATATACTTATATACCCTGAAAACATCCGAGAGCACCACGAAACCCTATTTCCACCGCCGCAACCTTCTGTACCCATGAGATCCCATCTTGGGGCCTTTTCCGGTGCTCCGCCGGAGGGGGAATCGATCACGGAGGCTTCTACATCAACACCATAGCCTCTCCGATGAAGTGTGAGTAGTTTACCTCAGACCTTCGGGTCCATAGTTATGAGCTAGATGCCTTCTTCTCTCTCTTTGCATCTCAATACAAAGTTCTCCTCGATCTTCTTAGAGATCTATTTGATGTAATACTTTTTGTGGTATGTTTGTCGAGATCCAATGAATTGTGGGTTGATGATAAAGATTATCTATGAACAATTTTTGAATCTCCTCTGAATTCTTTTATGTATTATTTTTTATCTTTGAAGTCTCTTCGAATTATCAGTTTGGTTTGGCCTACTAGATTGATCTTTCTTGCAATGAGAGAAATGCTTAGCTTTGGGTTCAATCTTGCGGTGTCCTTTCCTAGTGACAGCAGGGGGAGCAAGGCATGTATTATATTGTTGCCATCGAGCATAAAAAGATGGGGTTTATATCATATTGCTTGAGTTTATCCCTCTATATCATGTCATCTTGCCTAATGCGTTACTCTGTTCTTATGAACATAATACTCTAGATGCATGCTGGATAGCGGTCGATGTGTGGAGTAATAGTAGTAGACGAAGAATCGTTTCGATCTACTTGTCGCGGACGTGATGCCTATATACACGATCATGCCTAGATATTCTCATAACTATGTGTTTTCTATCAATTGCTCGACAGTAATTTGTTCACCCACCGTAATACTTATGCTATCTTGAGAGAAGCCACTAGTGAAACCTATGGCCCCAGGTCTATTTTCCATCATATAAGTTTCTGGTCTATTTTATTTTGCAATCTTTACTTTTCAACCTATATCATAAAAATCCCAAAAATATTTATCTTATTATCTCTATCAGATCTCACTTTTGGAAGTGGCCATGAAGGGATTGACAACCCCTTTATCGCGTTGGTTGCAAGGTTTTTATTTGTTTGTGCGGGTATGAGGGATTTGAGTGTAGCCTCCTACTGGATTGATACCTTGGTTCTCAAAAACTGAGGGAAATACTTACGCTACTTTGCTGCATCACCCTTTCCTCTTCAAGGGAAAACCAACGCATGCTCAAGAGGTAGCACCCGACACCCATGCCTTATAGGTAGAACTTGCGGAGATGCTCAATATTCCATGAGTTTTGCAATTGAATGCCATCTCTGGTCTCCAGACAGACTGCGCCAGGTCTGGTGACTCGTACTACCCGGTAAGGGCCTTCCCACTTTGGTGTCAACTTGTTTGTACACTTGGACAACTGAACGCATGTGGCACCCCGGCTCAAAGAAACTGGAACGCCCCGTATTCTAGCCGAGAGATCGAGGAGAAGTCTTCTGGAATACGGTAGTGCTTAGCATAGAACAAATCAGCTCTTTATTACAATGTATATTGGGTACAAGGGGATTTCGATATAACAGGAAATTACATCGGCATGGCGACACTACGCCTGCCACGGTTGCTCTATGCAATCAGCAGAATAACACGAAGCAGCGGAATAACTTCTAGCAGCGGTGCAACAATGATGGTGGTGAACTCCACTCCGCAGGGACTCTGGCTGGAACGCTTATCCTAGCTCGGAAACAAAGAATCCACGCCAAACAAGCAATCAAATCCGGCATGACCTACAACTGGCATGACACGCCAAGTCAGTACATTGAATGTACTTGCAAGCTCACAATTACCAGAAGCATTCAAGACAAACAACATCATGGCAATTACAGGTTAAGCAGAAATTAACATTATATCATCAGAACAACATGGCATGAACAACATGATACCGGTAGCACAATATGAGCATGGCATGAACATATAAACATGATGATACTAATATGCAACATGATGACACTATCATGCACCAACTTACTTTGCTTGGGGTTACCTCGTAACCATTACATGCATCACTTACCAACGTCGTACATCACACGATCATCTTAGGATCCAATCAAGCTTGGTATAAACAATACCGTAGTAGTAAGTCATGACCACAGGGAGCTTGAACTTTACCCATGATTCTCGCATAACATCACAAGTATTCAACAACTCGGTATCCTCGATACCACGGTGATCCTCTCACGATCACCTAAAGATCAATGAACTTCTTTCACCATCGAACCAGGGTTGTTACTAAGCACATCATCATTATTATTACTGTTGACCCATACTGTGACCGACTACGAACTGGGCCCTTATCCGCGGGCGCGGCTATCGATACATTTAACACACACTCTGTAGAGGTTAGCACACAGTACCCACACCATGGAACCCATGGCCTCGCACTCCCATTCGGGTGGACCAAGGGTGTTCCGACAAAACCAATCTACTGCCATGACACTCTCCCAGCCACTCCGACCAACTCCCTCTCTGGGCTAAGTCGTGGGCGGCCCCATGCCTCCCAAAGGCATCTCCGGCTACCGTCGTGGCAAAGCAACACGGTCCCAAACGGGGACAATCTGAATATAACCACAACAGGAACACAAGGCTTATGTAATCCTACCTGATCAGGGTAGCGCCCGCGCATAACCTTCCCTCGTTGGAGGCACCGGCGAGAGGCATGACAATAGACCTAGTTAGGTCCTTCACATAAAGGCAAGCGTGGTTGCACTGGTCACCTTGATTCAGTGGCACCATGACTCAGCCAACAATTGTTCAAGTTCAATTATGTCCGGTTAAACTAGAATGCAATAGCTGAGTCATATGAAAATAACAAGATGCAACAATAATGCATGATACCAACATAAACATGGATGCAACATAAGCCTGAAGCATAATAATAGTGAATCATTTATCTGGATGAGCATGGCATACTGACTAGCATGAACATCACAAGCATAACACTACTCATAGCATAACCACTAGCATCAATCATAAATACCATGCAAGAACATAACTGCAATACTATCAGGTAAGCATAAACCAGCTAGCTGCAAAGAAACATGCATGTCACCGGTACTCGGTAACAGATGATAGTCATGCACCGATGAACATAACCAACATCAACATGAAGTACTACCAAGCATGGCATACGAAAGTAATACTAGTAAGAACACAAGTTAACCAGATGCATTGAAACATAGCACGAAGGTGAACATGAAACCATAAGCAGTATCGAAACAAACGATAATAGTTGCAGGTAAACAAACAGACAGTTATTGAATTTTCAAGTTGAAAATCATGGCTACTGCATGACCATCATGCAAATGGGTGTTGTGGCTTGCCTGGGGATGGAGAAGGCTCTGGGAAGATGTGTGGTGAAGCCGCGGAAAGAATCGCCGGAAAGGGTTTTCTCTCGGCGGGGGCTGATTAGGGGGAACGACAAAAATGGTCATTTCCAGTATGTCAAACCATATTGAAAATGATAGGAACAGAACGGGCTCGATGAGACGAAGACGTGGGCGTTGGGTTCACCACATTAGGAGTCTCGAGCAAAAAGTTATAGCCCGACGAAGTTCAGGGACCAATCTGTAAAAGTTATTCTACAAACTGGCTGGAAAAACAGAAAGCGTATTTGAAGATAATACGTTTTCTGCACAGAGAAGCGCACTCTCAGACGCAGTAGACGGGGAATACGCTTTCACTAAAGGAAAATGTATTTCTGGCTAAAGAAGAAGCAGAATACGCTTACCCAACGGGAAAACGTACTTTTAGAAGTATGCTTCCACTTGCCAGGTCAGCGCCGACGGAGTCAACTCCCCGTGCAACCGACAGGTGGGGTCCGTGCGGGTAGGGCCCACCTGGCCTACCTTCTTCTTCCTCCCGCGTACGCGCGCCTGGCCGAGGGAGGAGCTCGCCTTGAAGACGACCGCCGGCGCCTCCGGCCGCCGTTCGCGATGTGCGACCTACCTAACTGCTCAACACGATGAGCCGGACCCGTTCCTGGTGGAAGAAGACTCCGGGGAGTTCAGGTTTGACGAGGAGAAGGACCACGACAGAAGGGGCTTCGGGCAGGATCTGGCACGACGCCGTGGTGGGGGAGAGGAGGAGGAGAGGCACTGGAGGGGCTCA
The DNA here is from genome assembly GCF_018294505.1 of Triticum aestivum. Lineage (NCBI taxonomy): Eukaryota > Viridiplantae > Streptophyta > Magnoliopsida > Poales > Poaceae > Triticum > Triticum aestivum. The sequence continues at coordinate 356,269,813 of NC_057804.1, forward strand.
AGAGGGGTGGTTGGGGAATAGGTTGAGGTCCATGAGGAGAGGGAGGGCTCGGCTTGAGCCAATTTGGCAGGAGGGGATCGGCAGCGATGGTGGCAGAGGGAGGCGAAGAGAGGCTCCCGTGCTCGGTCTAGCGGTCGGGGAGAGCTAGAGGAGCGAGGAGAGGCTGATGGGGTGCTCGAATGGCCTCAGGAGGGAGCTTATATAGGTAGGGCAAGGCAGTTGAGCTCGGGTGCCGCGACGGGAGGTCCGGCCAACTATCTGGCGGTGTCATCGGTCACGGGGGGGGGGGGGGGGGGGGGGGGGGGGGGGAGGGGGGGTGGCGGCACGGGAAGGCGACGACGGAGGACGCGGATGAGGCGCAGAGCTCACGGAGACGACGCAGAGCTCGGGGAAAATAAGAGGAAGAAGACACAGGGAGGAAGACGATGTGGTCACGGGCATGAACTATGTGGCGACGGCGATGGTGCTCCGGGGAAGCGAATGGAGGGGGCAAGGGCTCCAGAGGGACGGCGACGGCTCGGGGAAGGCTCTGGACAAGGCTAGGCGAGGGGGGAACAAGCACACAGAGAGGAATAAGAAGACAGTGGCGCCAAAGCGCGCAGATGACATGCCAGGATGGTGGTCACCACTGTGACCGGCAAGGAGGGAATGCAAGAGGCTGCAGCGAGCTGTCTTGTGATGAGTCCCTGCATCATATAAGCTGAGGGAGGTGATGGATCGACATAAGAAGCTCTGCACCTGAGTTAGTCTTCTATTAAAGTTTGCTCCATCAAACTTTATCAAGCCATTGTGCTCAACAGAGAAATGATTGGGTCAAATGGTGTTGTCTGGGATCATTGACTACGGAAAGACAAGAATATTGGGGGTTTTGGAGGCAAATGGATGAAAGCTTGATATAGTTGCTTTGCAACTTACAAAATGGGTCCAGAATCAAGATCATGGTGATGCTCTCACATGGGGTATCAACTTAGATCAACTTGGGCAAGGCTGAGTTATTTGATCATGTGAAGATGCTGAAAAAGGTTTCATACCATTTGGATAAACCAAAATGGTACTTCCTTCACAAACATCCCCACTGACCAAAAACTTGCAAAAATTCTAGAGGGAAAATTGGTAGATGGATTGAGCCACAATTTGTTGGAGGGAGTTTATATGGATAATAGAAGGCCTAGAAAAATTTTCAGTCATAATGGAGCAAGATAAAATATACTTGCTTCACAGACTATAAATTTGGATAGAATAAAAGAATTGAAGATGAGCTCACATGAAGGCATGACATGATCTCTACTTTGGTGGAGGGCTACGATATGATGACATGAAGGGCCATGCAAAATTTCAACTCATTTGGATGTGCCTAGCTTGTACCTCCTTCACAAAGTTTCTTTCTGAGCAGAAACTTTGTAAAATCATAGAAAAATAATTACTAGGCAAATGAGGTTGCATTTTGGCATGTGGAAATGATATGGATAGAAAAAGGTGGCCAAGGAGTTTGAGGTCAATTGGCAAAAGGAAACTAGCACTTGCTTCACAAAGTGCCATTTAGGGCAGATTAGGAAAATAATTATTGGAGGAATATTTTTTGAACATGGCAATGAAATATTTTGCCATATTTGAGGAAGATATGACCCAAACAATTTATCAGAATTATTTGGGAATTTCAGGAGTGATGGAGATATAGGTTGCCTAACAACCTAGGGCAAAAAGAATAATTCCTTTAATAGAAAAGGAATACTCCCAATAAAAAGAATATTGGGATTTGAGCTAGGATGTAAATGATAGGGTGTAGGGATGGATTAGGGTATGACAAGCTACTCTGGAAGGGAATAAGAAGTCACCTTCTTCAGTTTCCATACCACAAAGCCACGGAAAAAGAAAACTTAGGCAAAAACCTCAGAAAATCAAAAGAAAAAGAAAGGTCCAAAATTCAGGCTGTTACAACTCTTACCCCGTTAAAGAAATATCGTCCTCGAGATTTGGTTGCTCAAGGAAGAAGTCTAAATATATCTGACCTTAAGGAAACCGTTTCCAACTCGGGTATCCTTTTCCCTTTATTGTTGTTCCCACGAAATTTTATTTGACTGGCTGACTGTCTCTGAGGTGGTTTGCTTCACTGTATCCACATTCTGACAGATCTTACCTCACATATTCACGTTTATACTGGCTCCACTTCTTTTCATATCTGCTGACTTATTTGAGATTACCCTGGTTGAAATATATGTCTGCCTCACAAATCCGAGGGTGATTTCTGATGGCTGTGGCTGTACTGACAATCTTCCATGACGTGTGAATAGATCTTCTTGATGAAGATCCAAGCTCTGACTCCTTGCATTGGGCTTCTCCACTAAATACAGATCCTTCGAGTTCCAAACAGTGAGTTGAGGCATAACCGTATCCTGACAGGTTTTGACTCATCGCAGAAGTTTTTGATTCATCTTAACTAGCTCGGCTATCTTGAGTATCAGATCCGTACCAAATATTTAACTGTTCTAGGCGGGTCACGATATCAGTAAAGAGGCGGAGATGGCTGGCATAGTCGTTCTCATGTGGGTGAGGAGCACTCTTGTCACAAATGGCACCTAAGGCGTTGTTGGCTCTAACGCCCAGACCATGGAGCATGGAGCCATGCTCGTGTTCCAATGTCAGGCGGTGACACTTTTCACTCGAAGCCTTCTTCAGGAGGGAGGCGGTGTCTTTGACCTGCTTTCGGAGAGAGGATATCTCGGCACAGGTGGAATTCAGGGCTGATTCGGAGGAAGTCAGAGCTCCTTGGGCAGTGCTCTCACGCTGCTCCGTAGCCTGCAGCTCAGTCCTCAGGGCGGAGGTCCGGCCCTCAAGCTCAGCCTTGAGCAGCTCGAGGTCCAGGCGGTGCCCCCCAGTCAACTCAGCACGCGCCTTCGCCACCCTCGCCTCCACCTCCAGTTGGACGTGAACCTCTCAGGTGGCAACGGCGTCCTCAGCCACGGCGGCCTGTCACTCCCTCACCTCCAGCCTCTCCAATGCCAAGCTATGTTCCACAGCCTCCAGCGTCAGATCTTCGTGGCGCCTCAAGAGCTCCGCCTCGGCAAGGGCCACCTCTCCTGGTGAGGAGGCAAGCAGGGCGCGACGCTCCTCGACTTCACGCTGCAGAGGCGCATTTGAAGACAAAAGATCTCGCTCCCGCTCCCGCTCCTCAGCCGCCTCGCGGCTGCGATTTGCTGCCTCGGCCTCTTCCACGGCACGGGCGCAAGCTTCACGGGAAGCCGTGAGCGAGGCTGCCGCTTGCGCTTCGGCTTCGCCACGCTGAAGCTTCCCAAGGTTGATGGTGACCTTCAGCCGCTGCCACTCATCCTCTAGGCGGCTGTTCTCTGGCTCAAGCCTGGTGTCGACGTTGGCAAGCTCCCCGCCAAGATGGACCATCACATGCATCACTTCACTGAAGAGCCCAAAGCGCACCGTGCTACACCCACGAGCGAGTGCGAGCTTGCTGCCAAGACCTTCGCCGGCCCCGGAGGCCGCTCGGGAGGCGCTGGGTGCTCCGGCAGTCACCGGCCGGGGGCTGGCAGGTGTAGCCCCACAACTTGAAGACGAAGCCTGCCCAGGGCGCACCCCCCTGTCGGCAATGACAAGAGGATGGATCACCGGTGCACCCTCTGTCTCGCATGTAGAGACGCGGGGTGAGGGAGCATGGGGCCCGGTTCCGGGGCACCCTTGCGGCGTCGTGTTAACCGAAGTTGGTCCCACGACCTGCGCAGGATCGGGGCGGCTGGGGGTTGCGCACATGCGTCAAGCTGGAGTCCTTGAAGATGCCGACCTCATGAGGTTTTGCCTTCATGGGGACCCTGCAAAACCCCAACCATAAGAAAGCGCGGCTCACCAGGAGGACAAGAGCAAAGGTACTTACTCATCGGCAGCCACGTATCTCCTCGGCTTGAGCGGCTGATGGGTGCCGTCATTGCGGCATGGGGACCTCTTCCTCTTCAAGAGCGACTTGAGGCACAGGCGGCGCCGACCAGACCCCGACGGGCGATCCTCAAGAGGGGGAGCGCTCATCATGGTATCTGGAGCGGGGGTCCCGGGGGCAGGGGCACCAGGCGAGACCTCCTGGCTCACAACTCTGGGACCGTTGGTGGGCCCCTCGCTGCCAGCAGCCACTCTGGAGCCACCATCCCGGGCGTCTGAAGCCCCTGCCTCCGGAGCTTGGGGTTGCACCAGTTCCGCGGAAGCTCCCTCCAGGGCCCCAGAAGCCTCGGCCTCCTGAGCCTCTAACAGGGCCCGACCTCCGGAGGAGCTCTCGACAGTTGACGGAGGCGCGCGCCCCTGCCTCCACACTTGGGGCGCACGCGGAAGGGTCGATCAGGAGAGGAGCCACGAAGACAAGGTTCTCGCAGGGACCTTCAATGCCCTCGGGAAGCAACCCCCACTCGTCGAACAGAGGCATTTGCCCCATGAAGGCTGCCTTGTTCGAGCAAAGAAAGAGAAGGCAGCCACCCCCCGGACGGTCTCGGACTCACCAGTCAGAAGCTTGAGCACCATGCTCAAGGTATCAGCAACAAGCGATGGCTTCTGCAGCCTCATCGGATCTCCGGCGCCTGTGAAGTCCCACATCGGGCGAGAATGGCGCTGAAGGGAAGCAATGTGCTGCTTCACAAATTCCTTCACCACCATTGGCGCCGTCACCTCCAGTTCCTAGAGCCTCGTCTATTTCGGTCACTCTCTCCAACCCGTCTCACTCTTTCGGTCGCATGACGACCCACACTTGATCAATCTCTCTCCCTTTATCTATGTATCCATTGACATTGCTTGCTCCCATACACAAAATATATCTACCTGTCTGTGAACGGATCATCTGTCAAGCTCTCTCTTACAACCCTCACCCTTCCCAAAAGCTCAATCAGACAATATCTCTCCAGAGCATATATATCTTTTCAACGAATGCCGGACCACACTCACTTTGTCTCTCTATTTATCTATGTCTTGGTTGACCTCACTTTCGCACGTTGTATCTTCCACACATTCAAGCTACCTCTGCATCCCTCACTACTAGAAAAACGGCTATAGCTAATATGGACATTAAGGCCCATGCCATTATTGACATATTACTAATGGCGCACCTGGGGTGTGGTGCGCCATTACTAGTTTTGAAAAAAAATTGTTAGCAGTGGCGCACCAGGGGATAGTGCGCCATTACTAGTTGACATAGTAATGGCGCACCTGTACAAAGTGCGCCTTTACTATGTGTATGACTGGGTCAAACCTTGGTCAAACTTAGTAATGGCGCACTTTGCATAGGTGCGCCATTACTATGTCAAACTTAGTAATGGCACACCTATACAAAGTGCGCCATTACTAAGTTTGACCAAGGTTTGACCAATTGGTACACATAGTAATGGCGCACTTTGTGGAGGTGCGCCATTACTAACTTTCAAATGCACCCCCCTGTGGATCGCCTTTTCAGTTTTAATAAAATAATAAAAGAAAATGATGGAAATGTCAAAAAAAATAAAAGAAAATAAGTTTCCCATGTGATATGTGGTCTAGTTGTTTGAAAAATTTACAAATATGAATTTTGATGTTATTTGCAAAATCTCTCTGGAATTTGTATAATGGGCATAACTTTTGCATACGAACTCGGATTAAAAAAATTTATATGAAAAATCATCTACTCGAAAAGTTACATCCGAATTCAATTAGGGAACCCCATTGAACATTTTTAGAATCCCCAAAAACCTAACAGAATAAAAGATACGGGGCTTTTAAGATCTAGAGGGGGGAAAATGGAAAAAATTTCAAACTTTGTAGTGGCGCACCATTTGCTAGGTGCGCCACTAGTAACAGAAAAAAAATCAGTTTCGAATTTTTTTGGGAAAAAATGTTCAAAATATGATACGTAATATGAACGGAAGTTTGAAATACTTTTTCAAAATTTCATCACACTCATGAACATGAACATGAACAAAGTCCTAGACATCAACAAGGTTTAATAGGATTGATATGCCAGATATATCAACAAGTGCTTGTTAAGTGAGCTGGTGCTGGGGTTTGATAGAACTGAGAAGATAAGCGTGCTTGGGCTGGAGTAGTGTGAGGATCGGTGACCTTTCGGGAAGTTTGACTAGGGAGTGCGATTTGACTTGAGATTAAGCCGTAGTGACCCGAGATTAAGCCATAGTGACCCGACATTAAGAAAAAAACGAAAAAAAAAATCTGGAATTTTTTTTGAAAAAAGTTTTGAAAAAAAATTCTAAAAAAAATTTGAAAAAAAATTGTTAGTAACGGCGCCCTTCTATGTGGTGCGCCATTACTAAGTCAAATAGTAATGGCGCACCTCTAGGCATAGTAATGGCACACTATAGGTGCGTCATTACTATCTGTGATAGTAATGGCGCACCAAATGTTCGCCATTACTAAAAATTACTAATGGCGTGATAATAGTGGGGCTCCTATAGTGCGCCATTAATGGCAAAAATAGGTGTGTCACTAACATGCCTTTTTCTAGTAGTGCCTCGTAGAGCCGGAGCTATTTACATTGCGAGGGGGACTCCAACCTTGGATTAATTTGTGAAGGCATTTGTTCTGGTGGGTTTAGATTATATTTTCGTAGCATTCGGCCCATAACTACTCCAAACAACTTTGCAACCCCCGCACCTCCCCCAATTGATTTCCCTTTGGCTTGGTCACCACTCCCTCGCACACCCTTTCTCACCTTCCACGTCGTACCATGGTATTTTGCAAGCCTCTAGTCCAGCAGCCTCCTCTTCTGCTCGCGTTATGAAGAAGTGCAAAACCAAGCCGACCACTCCTACAGCATCTTCCAGGCCTGATGACATTCCTCCAGGTGCTCCTGTTGTTCCACTGCCGACAGCCATTGCTGATCTTCAGTGCATTGGAGCGCGTCTTGGTATTGCTCCTGAGAATATATCTTCAGAGAAGCTTGCAGCTGATCCTTCTACCTCCGCCAGCAATAGTTCTTCCAATGATTAGTGACTTATCTTACTTATGGGGTTCATGGTGTACCCGTAGAATCATCATTTCTAGTTTCTTATGTTATTTGGGCTGAACTTCAACGCGTCCCTCTTAGCTGGGTTTTGTAGGCCATTGCATGGTCTATGTCCGCTTTTATTTTGCTTGGTTTGTACTGAATCTGAACTCCTTTAGAGACTGGAAAGTACTTTGTTGGAATGTGCGTGGTCTTAATTCTGATGCTCGTCAACGCGTGGTTAGGCATAAGATTAATGAAAGTGGATGCTTTGTTATATGCCTGGAAGAAACTAAATGCTCTCATATTGATCAACGTTTTTACGGCAATTCTGTCCTCGACGCTTTGATAATTTTGTGTGTGTTCCCTCAGTGGGCGCTTCTGCTAGTCTAGAATTCAGCTTTCTTTTTGGGCAAATTAATTGAGGCTTGACATTTTGGCATCATGGTGGATTTCACATCCCAACACATAGGGGATCGTTGGACCTTGGTGTCTGTCTATGGCCCTTGCCAAGGCCTACTAAGCGATCATTTCGCTCAATGGTTATATAATCTTAATATTCAATTTGATGCTAAGTGGCTAATCCTTGGTGATTTTAACTTCATGCACTCATTGGAAAATCATAATCTTCCTAGTGTTAATGTCAATGGCATTTTTCTTTCCAATGAGATTATTGATCATTTGGGTCTTGTGGAATTACCTATTAAGGGTAGGCAATATATTTGTTCGAATATGCAAACTAATCCCCTCCTTAAGCAAATTGATTGGTTTTCACCTCTGTGGCTTGGACTTCAGATCATCGCAGTTCCATGGTTTTGCCTCTTGCTCGTACGACTTCTAATCATGTCCCGTGTGTGGTTACAATTGCAAGTGCTATTCCTAAAGCCAAGGTTTTTTGCTTGAAAACTATTGGGCTGATCTGCCAGGTTTCTTGGATTGTGTTGCTAGGGTATGGGCTAAGCTTCTGGTAAGCTCTCAGCTGCCTTGAATATTTCTGCTAAATTCAAGGCTTTTAGTTATGAGTTGAAGAAATGGCATGTTCAGCTGTCCAAGATTAAGGCTATCATTGGGGACTGCAATAAGGTCATTCTTTTCATTGATGAGATTGAGGAGCTTCGATTATTAACTTGGCCTGAATGGAACTTCAGAAGAATTGTAAAATTACATCTTAAGGAAATCATAAGGTTGCAATTTATTTACTGGAAGGAGAGGTGCACTATCCGGTCCATCAAAGTTGGGAAGGAAAACACTAAGTTTTTCCATGCCATGGCCACTGAAAGGTACAGGAAGAACACTATTTCTTCCATTAGAAATGAGAATGGTGATTCTATCTCTGACCACGAGCAGTTGGCTTCTATGTTCTTGGCTGATGTTAAAAGCAGAATGGGTCAATCTAGTGGAATTCAGATGTGCTTTGACCTGGACAGGTTGATCTCCAAAGTTCATGGGCTAGAAGATCTCTAGAAGCCTTTTTCTGATGACGAAATTAACAATGTTGTCAGGAACATGCCACCTGACCGTGCTCCTGGACCCGATGGCTTCACTGGGCTTTTTATTAAACGCTGCTGGAGCATCATCAAGGATGATTTCTTGAAACTGGTTCTGGAACTTTATGAGGGCAGGTGTAACCTGGAGTGTCTCAACAGCTCTCTAATCACGTTGATCCCCAAAAATCTTAGCCTCGAGCTTGTTGGAGACTTTCATCCTATTTCATTGACTAAATAATACTTGTCTCAAATTTCTGACCAAGCTGCTTGCTAACCGACTTCAAAGGGTCATTCTTCAGTGTATCCTCAGGAATAAGTATGGTTTTCTTAGGTGTCGCTCAATACAGGATTGTCTGGCATGTTGTTTTGAATATCTATACCAATGGAAATCTTCTAAGCGACCCATCGTGTTGCTCAAGTTGGACTTCACCAAGGCATTTGACATCGTAGAGCATGAAGCCATCTTGGGGGTCATGAAATGCATTGGTTTTGATGAGAGATGGATGAATTGGGTGCGCTCTCGGCTATCTTCGAGATATTCTTCTGTTCTTTTGAATGGGGTGCTTGGCAGACCTTTTCAGTGCAAGAGTGGGGTGAAACAAGGGGATCCTTTCTCCCCTATTCTCTTTTTACTTGTAGTGGATCTTCTTAAGTCCATTGTAAATGACATGTGCAGTAATAACTCTATTAGTTTACCCATTCCATCAAACTACTCTGATTACCCGATCGTGCAATATGCCGATGACACTCTAATTTTCCCACCTGCGGTTGATAGTGAGCTCATTGCTCTTAATAGTATGCTGGAGATTTTTGCTAGGTTGACTGGATTAAAAGTTAATTCAGTAAATAATCCTTAATTCCTCTGAATGTCTCTGATGAGGAGGGTGCACGTCTTGCTGGCTTGCTCGGCTGTGTGGTTGGCTCTCTTTGGTTTACCTATCTGGGTTTGCCTATGGGCACAATGAGGCCAACAATCTATGATCTAATGCCCCTGGTGGATCGTACTGAGCATAGGTTATCTGCTTCTTCTTGCCTCCTTAACCAGGGAAGCAGGCTGCAACTTCTTAAATCGGTTCTCAACTCAATGCCCATATACTCCCTCTACTCGCTCTCACTTCCATTGGGGGTAATCAAGCAGATTGAACGGATTGCGCATCAATGCCCATGGAGAGGAAATTCTGAGACCCCTAGGCAATCTCTTGTATCTTGGCATCTGGTTTGTCGACCAAAGAATTGAAGTGGCCTTGGAGTGATCAACCTTAGTATTCAGAATGATGCATTATCAAGCACCTCTTCTATTTCTTTAATAAGCATGACATACCTTGGGTCAATCTCATATGGAGCTCATACTATGGTGCATCTCCTCCACATGCAATTGAGAGCTGTGGCTCCTTCTGGTGGCGAGATGTAATGAAGTTGTATGAAAAATTCTTTTTTCTGGTCTCTCCTTAGGTCCTTGCTGGTGACTCAGTGATCTTCTGGCTTGATCGCTGACAGTTTGATGGCAGGAGCACTCTTATGAAGGAAAGATTTCCTCGTCTCCATTCCTTTGTCATAGATGATTTACTCTCTATCAAGGACATCTTTGAGCTGTCTGACATGACAGATAATTTCCTCCTGCCGCTCTCCACATAAGATCACTAGGAATTCTTAAGTTGCAACAACTATTTTCCACTTTTAGTTTGTCTCCAAATGAGAATGATACTTGGCTGTGGCCTTCAAAGTCTGGAGAGTATCACTCTAAAATCTACTATGACTTTGCTCATTCTCATATAGTGGTGGACCTGATCTTCAAACGGATTTGGAAAGGCTCTTACACTCTCAAGATTAAGGTCTTTGGCTGGCTCTTACTGATGGACAGGATAAATACAAGGGACAAGATGCAACACAGTCATTGGATCATTGAGGATGATACTTGTGTGCTTTGTCACTCTCATGATCATGGGGACAGATCACACTTGTTTTTTTCTTTCTCTTTAGTCAACGTGTTCGGAACTATCTTGGTATTTCTTGGGTGCCTCAACCTAATCACTCCACCTATCTGATGGCTTCTGCTGCCAAGAAAGAATTTCCAAGCCTTTCTTCATTGAGGTGATTTTCACTGCTGCTTGGAGCATCTGGACTCAATGAAATGGGTTGATTTTCAGAAATGAAGCACCTAGTTTCAGGTCTTGGAAGAGGAATTTTATACATGATCTTTCCCTTTTAGCACACAGAATCAAATGTAAATATAAGGAGAGTCTCCTGGACTGGATTTCCAATCTCTCTTAGTCTCCCTTTGTAAGTATCCCCCCTATTCCATGTATGTAACTTTTATGCTACTCTCTTTTTGTTTGTTTCAATAAAGAGTTGTGAGGCTGTTGCCTGGCAGTACATAGTCAAAAAAATCGTCTTATATTTCTGAACGGAGGTAGTAATAAAATATTTGGATTCTGTTTGAATTAGAACCAACACTACAAAAAAATACACTTCCGTGATGATACATGTTTGTCACAGGAGGTCGCGTTTTTTGTCATGCATGTACATCCATGACAAATTTATGACAGAATCAAGATAGTCATACCTGTGTTGTCGTAGAAGTGTTCCATGACATTACCAAAATTATCATCACGGAAGTGTCCACTTCCATGACGATAAATCGCGCATCACAGAAGTGCTTTCGTCAAGGGTGACCGACACGTGGCATCCACCATAACGGAACACCGTTAAGCTATCGGGTTGGATTTTGGATCCGATAACCCGTTAACAGCCCGGACCAATGGGAAATTTCCACATGTAAAATTCTGATTGGCCGAAGGGAACACCTGTCAGCTTGTCAGTGGGCCAGATGTCGCGTGTCCATTGGAGGATACATGCCTATGGTACGTCGACACGTGGCTGGGCCCAACAGAGGCCCATATAGGTTAAAAAGGCCGGCCCAGTCAAAGGCCCATAGAACTTAATCAGGTACTAGTGGGCCAGCCCAATAACGACCTGCTTAATAAAGGCCCATTTACGGCCCGAAACCAGATCTGGCCCATTAATTGTTCGCCCAATATTTGGGCCCATTTACGGCCCAAAGCTAGATCTGGCCCGTTAATTGTTCGCCCAATATTTGGGCCCATTTGCGGCCCGAAGCCAGATGTGGCCCGTTAATTGTTCGCCGAATATTCGGGCCCAACTACATCCCAGTGACTTTCAGCCTGTTAGAGGCCTGATGTAGACATGGGCCCATTTCAGCCCGGTGTGACTTTCGGCCTGGGAATGGCCCGTGCTGCCCATGGGCCATATATGGTCCGACGGGACATCGAGCCCACTAACATCCCATGCTAAAGGTGGCAACAGTTAAGCCCAACGTAACTTTGGGCCTGTTAAAGGCCTGTCATGTAATTTGGCCCGTTGATGCCCATACTAAGCTTTCGGCCTCTTAAAGGCTCATGATATCAGTGGGCCAACTAAGGCCCGAGATATGTTTCGGCCTGGTAACGACCCGTGAGCTAACCGGGCCCATAACGGCCCGGTCTACATTTCGGCCTGCTGAAGGCCCGTCGACAACTAGTGAAAATTGAGGCCCAACATGCATTTTGTCCTGCTAAAGGCCCGTGGTTTCATCTCGGCCGTAACAGGCCAATACAATATTCAACCTGTTAATGGCCCAACGCTACCTGGGCCAAACTAAGCGCTGGGTCGACAAAAGGCCCAACTAAAATATAGGCCGGTGTAAGTTTGGGCCTGGCGCAATGTGTGAAGGCCCCAATCATTCGGTCCCAAGAAAGACGTAGGCCGGCCCAATTGTGGCCTGCTAAAAACCTGGCCCGTTAGAGTCGAATGTTTTGGCCCGGTCGACTACATCTGATTTTTTTTCAGATAGCGAATGATGGCAGTAACTAGTAGGAATTAAGAAGAAACCTACTCTATACAATAAAGAAATTACGGCATAGTAACTAAGAATAAACCTACACTATACAATAAAGGATTTAAGGTATATTACATCCACTGGGCATCGAAGTTCGCCACCAGTGATCATAAAGCGCAACGAAGAAGCAGATTACAAAAACTGGGCACCATTGCAGCGTAACAAAATGACACTGAACCGAGACAACTTCCAAGACAGTTCAAGAAAGGTTAGCCTTGCAGGGGAACTGCTGCGCAAGCTGCTGAGCAAGGCTGTGAGACCGGCCTAGCATCTCGGTCATAGCTTCCAGGTGTAGCTGTTTAGCGATGAGGTTCTCATTGGTGTTCTCCGCAATCTTTCTTAGAGATAGGACTTCAAGTCAAAGTTGAGTTGCAGAATGCCTTTCTTCTAGAACTTGGGACTGAAGAAGTCGAACTGATTCAGACAACGAATTCTATGAGCTTGTCTGACTGTTAGTCTCAAGTAACTTGAACACTGCATCAAGACAAGACTTTGGGGTTGTCTCGCTATCTTCAAGATGTTTTGCCTTCTTTGCTGCAATGTATGTTGGGTTTGTCTCACAGCCTTCAGCAGACTTGTCCATGCCATCAGGCATATCACCATGAAACAAAGCAGAGAGATGACAGGTTTTGCACGTGTATAAACAAAGATGATAACTGTTCTGTCAATTCTGTCCAATTTCAAATTAGAAAATAAAGAGTAAGTTCAAAATATCAATAGCATAATTTGGCATTGTTCATAATGCAGGGAGCTTCACCACACTACTGGATTACCATGTCAACATAACAAGCATAGATGAAGGGCAAAGAAAATCATTGTATCTATTTTGGATAATGTGCATGGCATGTTGTTCATATCATCAGCCACATCAGTAAGATAAAACAGGAGATGACAAGGTGCAAACGTGGGCTGCTTCACCACACACTGGATTATAGATCCACAAAACCAAGCATACATATAGGGAGTATTAAGTAATGTGCATGGTATGAATAAGAAATTTGGTTTTACAAGTAAAACTTAGAACTTACGGTTCTTACGAACATGCATTTTGGTAGAAACAACAAACTAAACAACAGTAAACGATAGGGAGTATGAGCAAATTAAACAGCAGTTGAGGATAAAGGCTTTAGAAGGACTGACTTACATTAACAGTTAACACCGGCTTTATAATGCCCTTCTCCATGTCAAGGGAAGGATAACTCAAGAATTTCAGCATAGAATCTTCTTCATAAGCATTGCCTGTACTCTACATTTTGTAGAGAGTAATTATAGATATGATAATAGTGGAAGGGATAGAGGATAATGAAGATAAGATGCAGATTGATGCTACATAATCAACTACCAATCCCTGGAAGTACAAGCGTTAGAGGACAAAATGTACTGGCAAGAGCAATGGGCTACACTTCTGCATTGACATTGTCTGTGTATTCTACTTGTTGGTAAGATTAAATATAGATCTGATCTTTTTTAGTAAATGGTGGGCGAGGGAGATAAGATGCAGAATACTACAAAATGAACCAATCCCTCTTCCCATAATACAAGAGTGTTTTGAACACTAGTGTACTATACAAAATTTTCTTATATTATGGGACGGAGGGAGTAGCTGTTAATGTAAGTACAGTGATAGACCACGTTCAGTCCTTACAAGAGGACTGCAGAGCTAAACCCCTTCAAAAGCATTGGGTTGATTCTAAATTTGTGTAAGAGTCCATACACATCTTATAATGTACACCAAATGGATGATTACGAGGCTAACATGTGCAGTGATGCTACATAGTCAAACAACTATGAAAGTAAGTATGGTCATACAGGGCAAGAGGTACTCACAAGTGCAATGCAGTGTGCAGTATAGTTGCGAGATTCTGTGGTCCCTTGAGAACGAATGTTCTTCTGCTAACCGTTTTCGTACAAGTGAGACATTAAGGCAAATGCAGAAATGTAGTTCAAATTGTGATGTGATATCATAGACAGTACCTTACGCTGCAGCCGAGACCAATGGGTAACAAGATTATTCCAGTCACCGTCGAATAAATGTAACACCAGAGACTTTACAGAAATTTCGTTCAGAGGCTTGCCATCGAAGTGCGCTTGCCTCAGGTAGGAACGATACTTCATCAACAAGTGCTTGAAAAGCGCAACCAACTCTTGCTCGTCATCACAATCCAGTTTGCTCCTCGCCTATTTAAAAGAATGAAATCTTGTGTCTTCTGTCAGTAGAAACATATGCAGTAATGACCATGTATAACATTACACGTAAGTTGCGGAGGAAGACTGGAAATTGTTCTGTGTCTGCGGTATAATATTTCCATGAAGGAAAGATGCGCACAAAGTTCCTGACAACAACATAAGTTTCATCTTCTAAACTGGGAAGAAATGGAACAGGGGTCCTATTTGCTGCAATTGGGGATCTCTCTGGTTCGAAAAGGGATTTGGCAACTGGATTTGGTGTACTCCTTGCTGGAATGGGGGTTTTGCGTCGTACAGCTGGTGCTATGTCAACTGGCATAATCATACTGTTTGCTATAGTTGGGGTGTGTTGAGTTGGGGCATCAGAAATGACCAGTGTAGTAGGGCTAGAGTCTGCTAGAGTTGGGGTATTTTGTGGGTCAGGTGATATTGCAACTACACCTAGTAGGCTATTTGATTTATCAGGTGCCACTACCTTTTCCAAATACTTTGCTTATGCTCCTCCACGATCAGCAATCGCCCTCTTCCTTTTGAACGTCTGATACACAAGAACAACATTTGAATGGATAAATATGATATGATGACAGATGGAATATGTATTGAAAATGGATAGGCAGGGCGTATTCACATACACGATGTGTAAACTAAGTTAATGGCAGTTCAACAAAGTAGAAGCAATGCAAAGCATCAGTTGCAAGATATGTGCGAGCAATGTAACCTTGGAAAGTTAGAGCAAGTACCTTGATGGGTGAATAAGATAGGGCATCTTCCTCTGACTCCTCCACTAGGGAGCTACATTGACTTAGATCTCCCTCTAGCTCAGAATCACTGTTAGGATCATATTTTGAGCATGAATCTGTAGGTGGAGAGCGTTTGCATTGCATTGCATCCAGACTTGATTTCAGTCCCTTAATGCCAAGTTTGACAGCCATGGCATTGTTCTGCTTTATTCTTTTCATGCGCGCAAGCTCATAATCATTATGATGCTGTTCAGAATATGAGATTCATGAAAACATAAAAAGTAGTCAAGATTATCTATGGAATGCATTGCGGATTCAACTCGGAGAGTGTCTCCCTATAAGCCCCTGCATATGCAAAGTTCACCTCCCCAACCGTGCTGACCAGACCACACACAGAAATACAAACCGCTTATGTCTCTATAACAGGCAGGCACACATTTCAAAACTGAAGTAGGAACATTAGAATCATATGAAATTCGTATTTGAACAAATAAACTAAGCAATTATGAGTGGCGTAATGTTTAGCTTCAAGGGTGGAGTGTTGGTAGTGCGACACAAAGGAAGTAGGCAGATTGTATTCCATGTAAAAGATCGAAACCTATGTAAAAGCTAGAAATGACACTTTCTTTCTATGCAATGCAGTGTTCGTTACCCACACATGATGGAAGAGATCACATAGATAAATACTATTCACTCATGTCTACGGTTCCAGTATTTAGAAATAGGGTGGTCCACCCTAAAAGAATATTGACAACAAATATGACAAGGCAAGCATAGATGTACTGAATCAATCATTTACTTGTGAGCTTATTAGGACAAGTATGCAGAATTGTAACTGCAGTAAGAGACCGTCCAAAATCTGAATGAAGAAGTTTGTCTAGCACTTATTGTTTGCCACTAATCGACATGAATAATTGGATATTATATCAAATGAGTAAGAAAGACAAGTAAAATTGTCAACAAACATGGCTTGCAGTAGTAATCTGGGTCAATGTCACTACGACCAACAATCCAAAATGACTAGTTTCTGTTCCGAGGGCCGGAATTTTGAAAACCTTGTGAACTTTAGAGGTACTAAAGATTACCGAAATACATCTGAACCATTAAGTGTAGGTAGCAATGAGCACACAACAAACCCTAATGATAGTCCTGCCTAATGAGTAATGAATCAACTAGAAAATGGGTGATGAGGAGTGGCTGCTGAGTGTTGAGGACATATCTCAGGATAAATCAGGTTGGCTTGGTGGGTGCTGCACGCCTGAGCCCTGAACGGACTGGGAAGGTAGGCACGGTGGCGCGCCCGGGCAGCGGTGACGTTGTTGGGCGAGCGGCTCCTAGCCTCCTGCTAGTACGGCGTCTCCTCCTAGAGTCATGTCGTCCGGGGACGGCAAGTCACCGGCGAGGCAGGCGGCTGGGGGCGAGTAGAGATTGGAAGCGCGCAGCAGAACAGAGGGGAATCGGGGCCTGGGATGACCCAAAATCTCAGGGTGGGCCGGCCCACCGTGGGCACCCTGTAGAGATACACACCCGAGCAACGAACATGCATTTTCAAAACTAATTTAGGAACATTTAGCTGACCAATTAAACAACTCTGTTTTAATAATATCAGATTCATATTTGAACATCTAAGCTTGTTTAGCTTGATGGGTGGAGCAGTGTTATTATGACACGAAGAAGTATTCTAATCGTATAGAGATCATAAAAGGGGGAAACTCTAAGCATATTTTTTTTAGCAAAAGAGGGTTTCCCCTCCGATTTCTATTAAAGAAACTACCATGGAACCAACATGATCAATTAAACCCTAAGCATGATCAATTAAACCGTATTATGGCTGTGCCATGGCAGATTTGAAGCTGCAAACCGGAGAAATGATATTTAGCATCCATTGTTTGCTTCGAACTAAGAACTAATTCTAAGAGCTGAAAAGAAACTAGAGTAACCAAGTTAAGATCTATTTTCTGGTTGAGATCAAAAAGTTGAAGAGATATGAAGTACCACCCCTCTTGTGGCGTCGTATAGGCATCGGGGTTGCGATGGCTGTCGGTGGCGTTGAAGCAGATCTGCGACGGTAGACGGGTGCATCAGGGGATAAGTCCCGTTGTGGTGGAAGAGAAGGTCGTGTGAGCGGCCCCGGCAAAGAGGACGACGGTGCCGATGAAGCGAAAGGACGCGATGCAAGGCTATTGGTCCGTCGTCGTGGATGATAAACATCCATCTCTAGCAGTGGACGACGCGGTCTTGGTAGGCGCTCTGGCATGGTGGAGGACGGTGGCGATGGATGTGGTGGAGGACGGCGGCAATGGATGGGGTGGCGGACGGAGGCTGGTGTGGGGATGGGGTGTTCTAGCGTGGATGGTGTATGAATGGGAAAATGGAGGGAGAGGTACAGGGAACCATGTTTTTGGGACGCGCCTGTCTGAAATATGGGAAAGTTACGAACTTAGCCCCGTTTAAAATTTGGACGTCTCGTCGGTTGGGGATAGAATGGTAATCTCACATCTCGCCAATATTTTCCCAGAGCGATTTCGAGCGAGGAGAGGGTGGTTGGCGCCCATGGTTGGCGCCCACGGTATATGAACGGGGCTGATAGGTAGGGCGGTTGGGTCACATCTGAGTGAAGTTACAAACCTGCCCCTATTGAAAATATTTGCCTACATCGATTTCGGCTGAGTCGAGTTTGTTTTGCCGCCCACCGTGTATGAATGGGGAATGGAGGGAGAAACAAAGGTCTTTTGGACGAGCTTGAATCAAATGTGTTTTGCCTCCCATGTTTGACGCCCACCATGTCGGAATGGGCTCAGAGGCGGTCATGTCACGTCTAATTGAAGTTACTAACCTACCCCTATTTAGAGCAGTGGAAATCGGGCTGATGGATTGTCCATGTAATGGGTAGACAGTAATTTCCATCTCCCAAACACTTGGCTTCGGGCAGCCGACGTGGGAGTGGACATTTTTTTGCTTCTTCCGAATTTTGGTACAATAAGCATCCACGTTTACCCTGGCAACTAAATTCGTATCCACTTTGTATTCCTATATGAATCTTTATAAATCATTCTATGTGTTTTTATATATCTTCAAAAGGACGACAAAGATGTATTCCACTGTCATATATGAATATGGTATACAAATGCAGATACTCAAATTCAGAAACTAGAATCCAGTTTAAGGTGAATTTGAATATTTGGAACACTTCATGTCCAACTCAAATGTCACACGCAGCATAATGTGTACTCCCATTTAGATATGTACACAAGCGATGTATCAAGATTCAAATACCGAGTCAATCAACCAAGAATGTACAGAACTAACAGACATATAAACACTTATAGAGTATATGGATCAATAATATCAACTAACATACATAAGCCAGACCGCTGTACTTTTTTTTGGCTACAACAACATCCTTTTTTTAGCTAGCATCTTGGACCTTTCCGATGCGTGCCACTTATGGTCCAGCTATACTACTACTATTGCTGAATGCACATTCAGCCCGATTGGCATATTTGTAGGTCTGGCACAGCAATCCAAATGAAATGTCTCCGAGTCTTATCAATTAATACAGACTTGTGCTCAAATAAAATTACAAACCAAAAAACAAAAAAAAACAATTATTACATGATCTCTAAAACAAATGGTTTGATTGATTACATGAACAGACAACACAAAGGTTATTCAACTATGGAAAGAACATTTCACATATGATTTACCAAGTAGGAATTTAATTTCCTTTTTTCCTTCAGGACCTTAACAATCTGGTCATTCTTAGCTTGCTTCGTTTTGAAATCCACCAAATATTTAATGGTTGTCTTGAGTACTGCTTGTGATTGTGCTGTTTGCTTCCTCAACATGTCAACTTCATCTCTAAGTGCAGAAGCAGAATCTCTTTCTACCACTAGTTTAGCCTCTAGAGCATCAGCAGTTGGCAATTCATAATGCACGATTGGGCCGGTGCCACTGCTGTGGGATGATGCAACGTCCATGGGGACCTCGCTCTTTGATCTTGGGCTAACCTGTTTTTCCATTAAAGTTCCAATTGGATTCAGAAAAGTTAAGTTAGCAAAACATCTCAACTGGGAGTTATAACAGCAAACCAGTTAAACAAACAAGGAATTAAAGAGTTTCAATTGGATGCTGAAAAGTACAGTAGTTATTAACATCATTGTAACCCGCTGTTGCAGCAGCAAAGCAGTTAAACAAACAAGTAGATATTTAAGTTAAGGCAAACCGGTAATTCTTAACAGTAAGTATCAAACACATAGATAGGTGCAGTCTACAATATGATTAACAGGTTGTGCCATTATGTAATCCGTAGCAAACTAAATTAAGCCAAGCAATGTAATTGAACAATTTTGCAATAAGTGGCTAACTAAAATTCCGAGAAGCAGGTAACTGAACTTACGCTAGTTCTTTGTACAGTCACACTGCAACTTCTTTTTCGCTTACAAGGTTGTACAAAGGAGTCCATGGCATCAATTGCTTGGTTACGCAGTCCCAATACTTCTTTCTTCCCACACTGCATGGGTAAGTCGAATGGTTAATCTGGTAAGATGGTGCGTCCTTGATATGTTATATGAGGACGTGTAGTCAGACTAGTTGTAGCCAAACACATCACACTGGCTATTACTGTATATTTCATGCGATTACTTTTGGCATATCGAGATCTAAGCAATCTACAATAGGATGAGAAGACTGGCATCCTTCACATTATTGGCGAACTCAGCTCATAGAAACAAGCAATTCAACCATTCTATGGGTAAATCAAAAGCGCCACTGGAACATTTTTCACTATCCAATCATACACGCAAAAAGGGGCGACGCCACCATAGGGGCTGGTATGGGCGGCCGCCTTAGGTGGCTGGAAAGTGTGCACCTAGTTTGAGTCGTCCAGGTTGGCCCACGCTAGTTTTGTTCATCCCAACGCAAAAAAATGAAGAATTTTTTTTCAATTTGGATGGGCCAATAACATAAGTGCAAGGCAGATCCTATAGCAGGCTCGGAGCCCATACGAGCGCCTCCCATATCGCTCGACAGCAGGAAAAATCCCAATTAATTCACTCCAGCCTCGAGTCTTGTTCGCTCCTAACCTAGCCGCCGCTGGACAGACCGACACATCACTTCCTCGCGCCCTCATTGGAGGGCGGTCGTCGGACTTCAAGCGAACGGAAGGACAAGAAGATGAAGATCCAACCCTGGGTGTAGCCTGCGTGGGAGGCAGCAGCGGCAGCACGGGCATGGCATCGAGCTTGCGCAAACGGACAGTCACAGCTTGCAAGAGTAGCATGCGCAACGAGCAGGTACATCACATCCCTGATTATATCTAATTCAATTCTTCAATTTCTGGCCAATAGTTAAACCTGACGGTGTTGTAAAACTGCTTGTATGTAGGTAATCTATGAGAAAATGAAACCAATTTCTACTTATTTTATAACTCCCCCAATCAATATTGAACTGACTGAATCTGATGTATCTAATCAAGTTTCTGGTGCAAACATACAAGATCATGTTGTTCTTGAGCCTGAAGTGTCTAATGAACAGACTGCTAATGAAGGATTTGATGCAAACATTTTACATGCTCCTGGTGATGAACATATATTTTCTAAAGAGGGATCTAATGCAAGCATTTTGCAAGCTAATTGAAGGATTTAGTGTCTAATGATGATCTACTATGTTAAGAGAGACAAATATTTCCAGGCATTGATGACAAGAAAATTATAGTGCATTTTCATAGCTTGAGGAAACATCAAGGCCATCTACCAGAAAGTCCCTGTATCATGACAACATAACATAAATACTTCCTAATCTGTTGTTTGAAACTATTGGATTACTTGTGCAGGATAGATATATTGATATGCAGTTTGCGCACTGGTTATACGTGCAATTACACTTCGATATTTTCAGCCAGAGAACGAATAATTCAAGCAGGTACAGACCATGTTTGTAGTCCTTGTACACCATGTTGCATTTTGTGTTTTTTGGTGCTTGCATCATTTAGTGTTTATAATCTGAACTACTTTGGATCATTAGCTGGTTTTCAAAGTGCATGTAGCTTCACATTTCTCAAGTTATGTTGATTTCAGAAGTGCAAGTGCCTTCATATTTTTTAAGTTAAATGTTCGCCCCTGGTAACTTGAATTCGTGGATCAGCCACTGCACACAAATCATACACGAATGACAGTACGAATTAAATGAAATGCATGGACTTACGCTAGCTCGTTGTACAGGCTCACTGCAGCTCTGCTTGCGCTTGGGATGTTCCATGTACAAGTCCATGTTACCACTTGCTTGGATGTGCAGGCCTTGTGCTCCTTGCATCCCCATCTGCATTTTTGACACGGCGAATGGTTGATCAAATAAGAGGAATCGACCTTGATGTTGTACCGGAGGACAGATACTTACAAGGTTATACGGGTGTGCAGGATGTGTACCAGATCCCGTAGCACCGTCATGCTTCGCTAAAAAATGGATTTGCTTGTTTCAGATGATATCTCCAGAAGAAATAAGAGTTAAAGTCAGAGTTGCATAGGCATGTAAGCTAAGAGAGCAGTGAAAGGATATCCAAACATCGTCGGAACAGTGCACAAGGGAGTGATGTGTGGATACCTAGTTCGGGCCGGCGTTTGGGAATGCTCGTCTAGCTAGAGTGTGGGTCACTTCAGAGCCGTTGAGGGTGATGCGCTGGCGTTGGCTGGCCCCGCACGAATGCAGATCTTGAGTTGCAGCGGAGCGCTATGATGCGGTGGACGAGACCGTTGGTGAAGCCCCAACGGCCTCGGGGGGCGGAGGTGCGATGATGTGCTCGGTGAAGTAGCCCCGGTGAGCTGGGAGATGACGTCGGTGAAGCGCACCTAATGCGGTGGAACTCGATGTATGTGAGGCACGTCGGTTGCGGCGGCCGACGTTGTCGGTGGACCACCCGGTGCGGTGGACGAGGGCATAAATGAGGTAGCTCCGGTGCGGTGGTGAAGTGCGACTGTCGGTGTCAAAATCGGCGGATCTCGGGTAGGGGTCCCGAATTGTGCGTCTAGGCGGATGGTAACATGAGACAAGGGCCACGATGTTTTTACCCAGGTTCGGGCCCTCTCGATGGAGGTAAAACCCTACTCCTGCTTGATTAATATTGATGATATGGGTAGTACAAGACTTGATCTACCACGAGATCAGAGAGGCTAAACCCTAGAAGCCAGCCTATGGTATGATTGTTGTTCGTCCTACGGACTTAAACTCTCTAGTTTATATAGACACCGGAGAGGGCTAGGGTTACACAGAGTCGGTTACAATGGGAGGAGATCTTCATATCATATCGCGAAGCTTGCCTTTCACGCCAAGGAAATTCCTATCCGGACACGGGACGAAGTCTTCAATCTTGTATCTTCATAGTCCGGGAGTCCGGCCAAAGGTCATAGTCCGGCCATCCGGACACCCCCTAATCCAGGACTCCCTCAGTAGCGCCTGAACCAGGCTTCAATGATGACGAGTCCGGCGCACAAGTTGTCTTCGGCATTGCAAGGCGGGTTCCTCCTCCGAATACTTCATAGAAGATGTTGAACACAAGGATAGTGTCCGTCTCTGCAAAACAAGTTCCACATACCACTGTAGAGAGAATAATATCTGCACAAATCTAATCTGCTGATGTATTCCGCAGCGTGACATCACGCCACGGCCAAGCCTTTAATCGAATCGTTTAACTGTTCCACCTCAACGCGTTTAGCGAGGCGGTTTCCTTGGCACCTCTTGTCAAAGCAGAGATCGTGTCCCCTTATTCCGAGATTCTCATTAATACGGGCGTGGGTTACCCAACCGCTCCATTAACCATGGCACTTGGAAGATAAGCGAGTTTTATTAGGCTGGTGGGGGCTTGTAGTTTCGGCCGCCCATGTAAGGGGATAAGGATTTACCCTTTCCATTTACGCCTTCTTCCTCCTTTGCTTATCCATCCCTGCGCACTCGAGCTCCACCGCCCAAGTCCGCACTTCCCACCTGAACCTTTTCCAATCATGTCCGGAGCGGGAGGTAGATGGATGGCCTCCTCCGTCATGGAGGGAAAAATTAAAAAGTTGAGGAAGGCCGGATACTTGTCTGACGACATCGCGCACCAGCTTCCAGATGAGGGGCAACTCATCCCCACCCCTAGGCCCCATGAGAGGGTTGTATTTCTTCCCCATTTCCTCCGTAGACTGGGCTTTCCTCTTCACCCGTTCGTTCGGGGGCTCATGTTCAACTATGGCCTGGACTTCCACGATCTGGCCCCGAGCTTCATCCTCAACATCTCGGTGTTTATCGTCATGTGCGAGGCTTTCCTCCGCATCCAGCCTCACTTTGGCCTATGTCTGAAGATCTTCAGCGTCAAGCCGAAGGTTGTGGGCGGCCACCAAGCGGAGTGCGGAGGCGCCATGGTGGGCAAGATAGCCAATGTTACATGGCTCGAGGGCGCCTTCGTAGAGACCATAAAAGGGTGGCAATCGGGGTGGTTCTATATCACCGAGCCGCGTGACCCTGAATGGGCAGCGGCCCCCGAATTCCGATCTAGCATCCCCACACGGCTCGCATCTTGGAAAGAGACGGGCCTGTTGTGGGGTAATTCGGCAGAAGTGACCGGACTTCAAACCTGCATCAAAGACCTGATCAGCAGGAAGGTTAAACTTGTCACCATAGTCCAGGTCATGCTCTTCCGTCGGATTCTCCCATGTCAACGACGGGCTTTCAACTTGTGGGAGTTCGACCCGGCCCAGCACCAGACTCTGTCCCGGCTCTTCGACACAAAGCACGAGGATTCCTGGAAGGTGCTATTCAAGAGCTCCGAGGTCTCCCCTCCCGTCACCGAGGATCGCGGATTCTGCGCCAAGCGCCAAGCCAGCGCGGTGAGCTTAATGTTCCCATTACGGGGTATTTGTTTTCCATAGATTTGATTCTATGCGGGATCTAAACCCCCATCCCTTTAACAGGACTGGCAGAAGAATGCCGGATAGATCAACTGTCCAGCTCCTTTGCCCGAAGACCCAGCGGACGCTCGCTTAACGAAGCTGCTGGTTCCGGCACCTCACGTGGTGCCGGAGAAGAAGGCCAAGAAGAAGATCACGGGGACTCGAAAGAGTTCCCGACGCCTGGTGGCGTCGGATTCGTCGCTTGACAACACCGAAGCACCCTCCGCCTCTGAAGATGAGGAGGAGGAAGAATAAGCCTCCCCCCTCCAACGGGGGGAGGAAAGAAAAGGAAGGCCGCCCCAACTGGGGAGGCCGGAGGGTCCAAGAAGGGGAGGACCCTTCTGCCGAACTACGCCTCCGATGCCGAAGACGGCGGGGAGGAATGTCCATCCAGGGTCAAGCCCCTGGCAAAATCGTAAGCATCCGAATACCCGAATAACTTATGGCGCTCCTCTATTATTCGGTATTTTCTGATGCTGAATTCAATCATGCAGTCCGCCCAAGGCTCAGCTCGGTGATTCATCGAGCGGCTCCCTGGATTCGTCGGATGTGAATAGTGCTTCACTTCCGACGGCCTCCTCCCCGCTTCCTGCGGACGACGCCGAGGTGGAGTCCCAAAAGGGACTAAACCAGGAGGAGGTGGTCCTGGAGGCGCCGCAAGGTGACCTCCCGGACTCTAGGCCCAAAGGGGGTAAAGCCCCAGAGGGATCTAAGTCTGGCTCTGGGTCGGACACCGCTCCGGAACCATCAACGGTTCCAGAGACCGGTAGGCGGCGCCTTCGCAAGAAGGGCACTCCTATGACGCCGACGGCCTCCGTCCAACCGGAGGCACTAGACGATTTGCTGGAGGCGCTTAACGGTGCCTCCATTGACGAGGAACACCATACTGTTATGTGTGCGGTGATTCAGAAGGTTCAGTCCGCCAAGAGCGGGCTGACAGAAGCCTGTACAAGCCTGTTAACAGGCTTTGAGGTATGTATTCAAAACATATAAAAATGTTACCGCATAGATAGTAGCCCCTGATGCTCAGTTTGGTGTTCGGAAAGAAAAGCCGAGCTGAGGATCTAAAAAGATATACGCAGGAGTCTAACATAAATATGTCAATATGGGAATGCAGGCTGCGCTGCTGACCTCTGCCGCACTGACTGCGGAGGTCAATGCATTGAAGGAGAGTCTCGAGCGGTCTGAGAACGAGCTCGGCCGTGCCAAGAAGCAGCTCGAGGACAAGGAGGGTATGTAATACCGTATGTAAATGTATATAGAAATACCTGGTTGCAAATAATGACAGGACCAACGTGAATGTTGCAGGAGCCACGACCGAGGTGGCGACCCTGAAGGAAGCGGTGTCCAAGGCCGAAAATAGTGCGGCCTTGGAGCGCACCGAGCGAGAGAAGCAGGAGGCGCGGGTGGCGGAGGTGCGGCAAGAGCTCCAGGCTCTCATGGAGAAACACGAGAGTTTGGAGCGTGACTCGAAGACTCGAGAGTCCGAGCTTGCCTTGGCTCTTGAGAGTGCCAAAACCGCTAAGGCCGAAGCCCAGAAGGCCCTCCAGGAGATCGAGGCGATAAATAAAATAGCGGCGGGTAAGGAATTCTTTATGCAAAGCAAGCATATAAAAGAGAATTATCTGTTACTTACCCAAATCCGGAGCTCTCCAGGAGCGTTCGCCGATCTGCCCCGTAGTGTGTATGATGCTGTCGCGTTCTACCGAGCCGAGGAGGGGAGCTCGACGAAAAAGGTGTTCTGGTCTCAATATGCTGAGGCCAGACATCCGGTGCCCCTGAGCGACCAGCTGAAGCAGCTAGTCGAGCTCCACAAGGTGGCCGAACAGGCCATGAAGGGCCTCATAGTTCGGCTGTGGCCTAGAGAAGCCATGCCTGGGAGTTACTTTGTCTGGTGCGGCGGTTGGTGGACGCTTGTCCATGGATTGAAGTCATCAAGCGCTCCGTCTGTATTGAAGGTGCCCGTCGGGTCCTTGCCCGTGCTAAAGTGCACTAGGGCAAGCTGGACGCTGAGAAGCTATTGACGGACGCGCCACCGCCGGGCAAGGAGTATCGCAAGCTCAAGATGTATTATAAGGGCGTCATGAAGGGTGCCCGCCTTATAGCGGGTGAATGCTCCAAAGATGTAATTTTTTAGTAGACTCGCATCTGTTATCCTGTATGCTGAAAACTTTGTTCATATGCGCTAAGCAACGCTTGTTAATTTAAAATATTACCTTCTGTGCGGCCGTTTATTCAATCTGAGAGATGCAAGTCGTCGGCTTCTACCCCCATGCCACGAGTGCTGGGGTGTTCGGGATAAACTCGAGCGCTCTTGTTCCCATTCTTGGGTCCATCTAGGGAGGCGCTCAGCACAACGAACAAGGCCATCGGACTTATAATGCTTTATCACTCTCACTTAGCCATAGAATTCTATAATTTTAAATTTCGGCGAAGCCCCTAGTATTCGGAAGACCGAGTTCGGGGCGCTATCCACGCCTAGGCCAGAAAAATCCGGATCCTCACTCTAAGCGGCATAAGTCTTTAGGGACTCGAAAAACCTCGCGAACAGCGACCGGTCTCTCGCACTATCATGATGGTCAGTTTTAGCTTTCTCTACTGAGGTGTTAACCCAGCTCAACTAGGGCACAATCACAGTAGTTTATCCTAGCACTACCTTAGCCAACATTGCGGAACGTAAGGTACCAAAACATGGGAGCCGGGCAAACCTAACTATAGACCCAAGACATGATTCGGAGACGATGCATATGGTGCTATAAGTCCGGGGTGCCGCACTCATGAGAGTGTTCGGTCTTCTCACACCATGTTATGGGGTGCTTAAGCCCCTGGTGTATTGGTCGTACCAAAGTGTACGGTTGCATAATGTCATGACTAAACATATTTGTATAAAAATAGATGAATACAATAATAGATAAGAGCTATGTATTGTCTATTAAAAAGGGCTGCTATGAAAGCAGAACGATACAAATAGTGCGATAAGCAAGAGATAGGATTATTTGACATGTCCCCCTCCAGGGGCAAGCTGCGTGACTTTAAGTAAAACGGGTATTTAGCTCGTTATAGAGACCACCTGGACATTTGACGCGCTTGTTCTCTCCCTGGCTGTTGCATCGTGTGTTCGGCAAGTGTATTGCCGGACAGGCCTTCCGAATAGTTGGGTCCTGAAAGTATATAAAAAAAGGAAACGACAGAATAGGGAGCCCATTAGTGCGGTTGAGCCGCATTCTGGGCGTGCCGTAGTTGTGCCCCTCCCCTTATGCCCATGGTATTTCCAAAGCGTAATTATGTACGCGTGGTACCGATCACCATCTAGCGAGGGCTGGGGTTGGGGCCGCACTGCTATGCGTAGTGCGGCACCGCATTGAATTTTGTGAATGCGGTTCGTACGAGCAGGGCGTGATAGCCACTACGGAATGGGACTATGTCGAAGATTAACTCTTCGCTTAGGAAATTATCTGGGGATCCAAAGACCACTTCAAGTGTAAACAAGCCTCTACAACTGGCTTCTACACCTGGTATGATACCTTTAAAGGTTGTCTTTGTGGGTTTAATCCTTGACGGCTCTATACCCATTTTTTGCACTGTATCCTGATAAAGCAGGTTCAGGCTGCTGCCGCCATCCATGAGGACTCTTGTGAGGTGAAATCCATCAATGATTGGGTCTAGGACCAATGCGGCGAATCCGCCGTGACGAATGCTAGTGGGGTGGTCCCTTCGATCAAAAGTGATCGGGCAGGAGGACCATGGGTTGAACTTTGGGGCGACTGGCTCCAACGCATAGACGTCCTTGAGAGCACGCTTCCGCTCCCTTTTGGGGATATGGGTTGCGTATATCATGTTCATCGTCCACACTTGTGGGGGGAAGCCCTTCTGTCCTCTATTGTTCGGCGGCCGGGGCTCCTCCTCGTCATCGCTATGCAGCCCCTTGTCTCTGGTTTCGGCACTTAACTTGCCTGCCTGCTTGAACACCCAACAATCCCTGTTGGTGTGCTTGGCTAGTTGTTCGGGGGTGCCGTGTATCTGGCACGAGCGATCGAGTATCCAGTCTAAACTGGATGGGCCCAGAGGGTTTCTTTTGAATGGCTTCTTCCGTTGACCGGGTTTAGAGCCTCTGAATCCAGCATTAACTGCCGTATCCTCAGTATTGTCGCCGTTAATGCAACGCTTGTGCTTGTTGCGACGTGACCTGCCGTTGTTGTCCTTGGTATCCGAATTGCCAGGGCTCTTGGTTATGTTATTGCTACGAGCTAGCCAGCTGTCTTCTCCCATGCAAAAGCGGGTCATGAGTGTCGTGAGGGCTGCCATAGATTTCGGCTTTTCCTGTCCTAGGTGCCGGGCGAGCCATTCATCTTGGATGTTGTGCCTGAAGGCTGCAAGGGCCTCTGCGTCTGGACAATCGACTATTTGATTTTTCTTGGTTAGGTACCGTGTCCAGAATTGTCTGGACGATTCCTCTGGCTACTGGCTTATGTGGCTTAGGTCATCGTCGTCTGGTGGTCGCACATAAGTGCCCTGGAAGTTGTCAAGGAATGCAGATTCCAGGTCCTCCCAGCAACTAATTGACTCTGCTGGCAGGCTATTAAGCCAATGCCGAGCTGGTCCTTTAAGCTTGAGCGGGAGGTATTTGATGGCGTGTAGATCATCACCACGGGCCATGTGGATATGAAGGAGATAATCCTTGATCAATACCGCGGGATCTGTTGTGCCATCGTATGATTCGATGTTTACGGGTTTAAAACCCTCAGGGATTTGATGATCCATTACTTTGTCTGTGAAGCATAGTGGGTCTGCGGCGCCCTTGTACTGGGCTATATCGCGACGTAGCTCAGATGAGCTTTGTCTGTTGTATTCGTCCTGGCCGTATTTATCATATCCGGCGTGACGGTTATCGTCACGTGACGTAGGGCGCCCACGCGATCCGTAGATCGATCTTGTTTGCCTTGCCTTATCCTCCAATATGTCTTGCATGTCTATTGCGTTTCCCCGTGCTCCGGTATTCTTGGAGCGGCGCCGGGGTTCGGCTTGGGTTGAGGGCAGAAAGGCCTCTCTGTCGCGGCCACGGGGTGGCCGATCGGGCACATCATACGCTGGTGATGTAGGTTTGGTTGCTTCCTCCTCTAGTTGGGGTAGCAGGCTGCGCTTTGGGTAGCTCCTGGAGGGGCGTTCGAGTTTATACTCTTTGGTCGCCAGAACTTCAGCCCATCTGTCGGCTAGCAAGTCTTGGTCAGCTCTAAGCTGCTGCTGTTTTTTCTTGTGGCTGCTTGCCGTGGCCCTAAGCCTGTGTTTGAAACGCTCTTGTTCGACGGTATCCTCTGGCACGAAGAATTCGTCATCGTCGAGGATTGCCTCATCTTCAGAGGGAGGCATATAATTGTCGTCCTCGACCTCCCTGTCTGCCACTCTCTCGTGAGGGCTGGCTCCTCCGTCGTCCTGCGCTGAGTCCTGCTGGAGGGGGTTGTCTTCGGCACTGTCCGGGGTGTTGATGTCTCCGGTGCCGGACTCGCCGTTTTTGCTTTGGCGGGATTTAGAGCGGCGCCGCTGACGTCGGCGCATGGGTTGCTTCTTGGAGGGGTCGTCCTCCGTTTTTTCATCACAATCCCCTGCTTTGGGGGTCTCCACCATGTATATGTCATATGCCGACGTGGCTTTCTAGTGCCCTATAGGTGCCGGTTCTTGGTCGTCTCCTTCATCGGCGTCCATACCATTGATGTCTTCAGAGCCGAAGTCGAGCATGTCGGATAGATCGTCGACAGTGGCTACAAAGTGGGTGGTGGGTGGGTTTCGAATTTCTTCGTTGTCCGCATCCTAGCCCTGCTGACCATAGTCTGGCCAGGGCTCTCCTGACAAAGAGAGAGAGTTTAGTGAACTCAGGATATCGCCAAAGGGCAAGTGCTGAAAGACGTCTGCGGCAGTGAACTCCATGATCGGAGCCCAATTGGGTTCGATCGGAAGAGGTGCGGAAGGTTCGGAGTCCGGACAGCAGTCCGGCACCTTGGAATCACTGGCCTCGCAAAGGACTAAACCGGTAATCGGCTCTATCACCATAGAGATTGCGGCTCCTGGGGCGGCGTCCAACTGAATGTCCCCGACTGGCGTAGTCGGCTCCGAGCTAATGATTGGAGCGGACATCTGAGCGGCGCTCTGGGCGCTGTTCGGCGGTAGAGCTAGATCATGCCCATCGTGACAGTGCGGCGCGCTCGGCCGTGGCTCAAATCCGTCGAAGATCAAGTCCCCATGGATGTCGGCCGTGTAGTTTAAGCTTCCAAACCTGACCTGATGGCTAGGGGCGTAGCTTTCGATCTGCTCCAGATGGCCAAGCGAATTGGCCCGCAGTGCGAAGCCGCGGAATACGAAGATCTGTCCGGGAAGGAAAGTATCACCCTGGACCGCGTCGTGGTTGATGATCGAAGAAGCCATCGGGCCTAAGGGTGACGACACAGAGGAACTCTCAATGAAAGCACCAATGTCGGTGTCAAAACCGGCGGATCTCGGGTAGGGGGTCCCGAACTGTACGTCTAGGCGGATGGTAACGGGAGACAAGGGACACGATGTTTTTACCCAGGTTCGGGCCCTCTCGATGGAGGTAAAACCCTACTCCTGCTTGATTAATATTGATGATATGGGTAGTACAAGAGTTGATCTACCACGAGATCAGAGAGGCTAAACCCTAGAAGCTAGCCTATGGTATGATTGTTGTTCGTCCTACGGACTAAAACTCTCCGGTTTATATAGACACCGGAGAGGGCTAGGGTTACACAGAGTCAGTTACAATGGGAGGAGATCTTCATATCATATCGCCAAGCTTGCCTTCCACGCCAAGGAAAGTCCAATCCGGACACGGGATGAAGTCTTCAATCTTGTATCTTCATAGTCCGGGAGTCCGGCCAAAGGTCATAGTCCGGCCATCTGGACACCCCCTAATCCAGGACTCCCTCAGCAACCGTCGTCTTCGTCGTTGTCGTCCGACACAGAGGTGGGGAACGGTGGGGAAAGAGATGAGAGGAGGGGCGATTCGAGGGATGGCGGCGAATTAGGGATTTGAGCAATCTGGGCATGGAAGGGGACGGTGGAGAAGAGAGATTTTGCAGGGCTGGAATCGGGGCCGCCAGATATTTCAATCCAAAACATGGAAGCGCGAACTTATATTGTCGTCATCCTTTTTTTGGGGGGGAGGGGGTGGGTGGCTGGGTGCTACGCATCCGTCCGACACACGCGACCACCCCGACAGGACTATGCTTCGGTCCCTTAGGCACCTGCCTTTGTGTCCATGACATGTGGGGCCAACAGGTGGCTAGCCCACATGCCAGTCACCCAAGGGCAGTTGCCTTTAAGGCACCGAAGCAGCGTCCACCCCGACACGACCCTGGTCTGCCTGGTGTGCCTACATTTGAGAATGCAAACAAATCTTCTTTCATTTGCAAACGAATATGTATGTATTACCATGCCCGTGTTTTCCTTGCAATAATTAGTCATTCGAAACGAGATACTCCATCCGTTCACTTTTGTAAGTCGTTTCAGACAACTTAAAATGAACTATTTTGCACATTGTCTGAAATGTCTTCAAGGTCTTATAAAAGTGAACAGAGGGAGTACTATAAATTAATTAATGAGGAGTTATTTGAAAAAAAATCGAAACGGTACCCATGCTAACGTGGATTAGAGTGTGTCACATAATTAGTTATTTGAATTAGAGTGTGTGTCACGTAGTTAGTTATTTGAATTAGAGTGTGTGTCACGTAGCGATCTCCAATTCTAACGTGGATTTCGCATTTCACTGTATCCACACTACTTTTTTAATAAAAATTCATATGTATATGATGAACACCATGGTAATGAGAAAACTTTTGGATGAATTCAAACATATGACCTACAAAATAGCACAACAAATTGAGTCAATGTCAACTTTTCGAAACTTAGTATGGCACGAATCCGAAATAATTACCCGTATGCCTGGTCCTCGGTTCAAATCTTACAATGTACACCGAATTGAAACATCGATATTAATTCTCGTACTATGTACATTCAAATGATGTTTTTAGCCCCCCCCCCCCCGCGCACAAACGGTACATACTTTCTGTATCGGTCAATCTTCCTCTCCTAACCACCTTAGCAAGCTATCGGTTTCCAGCACACGTTCATTCTAAGTTCTCTCCATGTTTCGATCTCTAAGTCTCTCAACTACACAACCCCTTCTTCCACTCCTGTTACCAAATGTATTTACCTCACACACCCGCCATTTCACCCCATGCCGAGCTCTCTCTCTCTCTCTCTCCCCCTCCCTCTCACCCTCTCGTGCTAAATACATTCATTGCCTATCTAGCCCCCCAACCTCTCGTGCGCATGCACGCACGTTGTATATCTAGGTCACTCCCTCGAGATTGTCTCACTCTTTCTTCCACATGGCGGTCCACACTCGCTCAATCTCGCTCTCTTTATCTGAGTCTCGTTTAACCTCGTTTTCTTTCACACACAAATGATATATCTCCCTGTTGGGGCCTCGATCGACACACTCTATACTCTCTCACGCGGATTGTCTATCTAGGTCAGTCCATCCAAGCCGCCGCCACTCTTTCGACCTCATGGTGGGCCACGCTCACTCAATCTCTCTCTCTCTCTCTCTATATATATATATATATCCGTATGTCTCGATTGACTTCGCTCTTTCTTGGAAAAAAATGATATATCACCATGTTTGAGCACAATTCGACCTATCCACATTGTATACTCTCTCACGCACATCGTCTATCTAGGTCACTCTCTCCAACCCGTCTCACTCTTTCGATCGCACGACCCCTTGCTTCCTCCCACGCACAAAATATATCTACACGTCTGTGACTGGATCATCTCTCAAGCTCTATCTTATAGCCCTCACCCTTACCAAAAGCTCAATCGGACAATATCTCTCCGGAGCATATATATTTGTTCAATGAATGTCGGACCACACTCACTTTGTCTCTCTATCATATGTCTCTCGATCGACCTCATTTCTCACACCATATCTTCCACGCATTGAAGCTACTACCTCTCCATCCCTCGCAAAGCCGGAGCTATTTACATTGCGATGGGCACTCCAACCTTGGATTAATTTGTGTAGGCATTTATTCCGGTCGGTTTAGATTATATTTTCGTAGCATCCGGCCCACAACTACTCCAAACACCGTTGCAACCCACGCAACTCCCCTAGTTGATTTCCCTCTGGCTCGGTCATCGCTCTCTCGCACGTCCTTTCTCGCCTTCAACGTTGCACCATGGTATTATTGAAAAAACTATGTTGTTCTCTTTAATTATTATAAATAAGCTACAAAACTACACACCGATAGTCCACTTGGAATGGAACAAATTTTGACCCACAAATTAAAGTGCTACAAACTACACAACGAGGGGCCCACATGTCATGAAACAAATTTGGACCCATATACAAATTAAACAATAAAGGATGAGGATCGAACATGCGACCGGGCCTTCAAGCCGCACGTCAATAGGCAACATACGTTAAATAGCAATGTCCGTTGTACCCCCTTTGTTCACATAATGTTTTCATATTACCACAGCCTAATTAATGGCTAACATGTAATATATTTTTAGTACTATTCGCCTTCACTTACTGGTGGGTTCCATGTGTGCTCTCTCTCTCTCTCTCCTCCCCTTCTGTGTTTAGACGCACGGGCAAACAGGAAGAACTCGCGGGCGATGTTGCCGTTGACCATATCTGGACGCGTTCACAAGTCACGGCACCAGTTTCATGTACTAGCAGCACTAGTCAGTGTGTACGTGCAATGCACGTTAATTTGGAAGTATATTAAGTGCATGCAGAGATTAACTACTAGGATATTATTTGCGTGTTGTCATGTGATTAGCACTATTTTTTGCATGAAATTAATTGCACGCTAAACGTGTTGAGCGCTCGACATTGAAACCCGTGGCATCAAGCTCGGCGACAATGTGCGGCTCCCGGCCCATCAATGCCACGGGGATGGGCGCTGGCGCAGTCAGGGCGACGGGAGCCGGAATGGGAGCGGGGACAGGCACGGCGTCTTCCCGCAAGGCCAGTTCAAGCTCGTCCCAAAGCGCCTTATGTTCTTGAGACTCCGGCTGGGTGTCTTCCTCAAAATTTTTTAAAACCACTCAATTAATGCGCTTGTTTTCCTCAAAAATTGTGTTTACGAATGCATTAATTGCAATGCATGCATGCATAAAGTACATGCATTGGTCAATTTTCTCTTAATTCTTGCATGTAATGATTTATTGCATCTTGAAATCTGAACATGTGATGGGGAACAACCAAATTGAGACTTATAAAATGGGAAAACTAAAATTTTGAGATAAGCCCTATAAACCGGAAAAAGGGAGTAAAATGATAATCCCTGCGTACCAATGCATTGCCTGATATATTAACTCAAGTACTAGGCACGAACAAACGGGCTCAATTCTGTGCTCATCCTGGTGTAGTAGTAGTAGTACTAGGCAATGCAGTTGACGGGTGACCTTGACGAGCGGCGAATGAGGGAATTGAACCATGCTCGGCACGGTAGGTAACGTTGTCTAGTTACTAAAGCATCCTCCGTTGTTCATCGGTAGTCATTATGGACTGGGGACATGAGGTGAATTTCCTAGGGCTGGAATTCTGGCCGCCAGATATTTCGACTTGAAACGCTGAGGCTCGACTGGTTGGGGTTGCCTAATGTGCGTACCACGCACGCCACCGAAGGACACGAGCCCCTTTTTTTAGGTTCAACACGAGCCAAGGTCTGGCTGGTACGCCGTTGGGTCCTACCATTCGAGAATACGAAAGGAGCCTTTTAAATTGCCGAACGAATCTATGTGTATTACAATACCCGTATTTTCCTTGCAAATACTAATCTCAATGTGGTAGTTAATTTATGACGAGTTGTTGAATTAGAGTGAGTTTGTGATATAGTGATCTCAACATGGATTTCACATTTCATGGTATCCCTAGTAAGTTTTCCAATGCAAATTCAAATTTAAAAGATGAACAATATGGAGGTGCAAAAATTTTTTATGTATCAAGAATATGACCCCCCCCCACACACACACAGAGACACACACGCACGAACACAACAACAATCCAATAAGTATAGTGCATCTATTTTTCCAACCCATGCATGTATGACACGAATTCAAAAATACTCCTTCTATTCCTAAATATTAGTCTTTTAGAGAGTTGAACAAGTGACTACATACGGAGCAAAATGAGTGAATCTAGACTCTAAAATATGTCTATATACATTTGTATGTGCCAGTCCATTTGAAGCCTCTAAAAAGACTAATATTTACGAACGAAGGGAGTAAAATGTAAGACATCCATGGTCCTCAGTTCAATATTTAAAATGAACATGAAACTCAAACATGAATATTAAGTCTAGTACTATAGTACATGCAAATGTTGTGTTTAGGCGGAGCTATGATTGTCGGGGGTCAACCCCTTGACCTTAGATAAAATTGTGGAGCTCTATTTAGGGTTGTTTAGATTATATTCGTCCCCACCCTCCCAACCACCGATTGGTTGTGCACGCCCCACCCCTCCTCCCTGGGAGAATATCATGTGCCCCCATACCTTAGATGCTATATGCCGATACGAGTTGCTTGGAGCTTGTAGATCTGAGATATAGCAGCTCACATGATGTGTCTTAATTTTTTTGCAGGAAACCTTGATGAGTTTGAGAATTGCACACAATTTGTACAAAAACTACTTAGATGCCCTTTGATCCCATATCCAACAACCTCGAAGCTCGTATCACCGTAGCATCTAAGATGAAGGAGGACATCATATTCTCCCGTATGTAAGAATAACATGTGCTACCACACCTTAGATGCTTTGGTGATACAAGCTCTTCGGAGGCGTTGGATTTGTGACCCAACACCTCCTCGGTGGTTCAAATGGTTTTTTGCAGAAAAGCCCCAAAAGAGTTCGGCCACTGCTTACAAGCACAAAGACTAATCAGATGCCATTGGATCTCAGATCAAACGACCTCCAAGCTCGTATCACCGTAGCATCCATGCTGCGATAGCACCTTATGTTTTCTCGCACGGGAGAGTATGACGTGCTCCCGCACCGTAGATTCTATGGTGATACGAGTTCACTGAGATCTGACGGCCCACAGTAGGAGGTTTGAATGTTATGCGCAGAAAGTACAAGTACTATGCATGTGCCATCTAATCACTGATCATATGACCTAGATGCTCATATCACCGTAGCGGGTAATTAACCTACGGGGAGCACCTAATATGAGTACCGGGGAGCCGTTGGATTGAAGATGCAGCGGCACACACGAGGCCTGAATGTTTTATTTGCAAAAAAAAACCTTTGGAGAGTTGGGAAATTGCGCATAATCACAAAGACTACTCCCAAACCATTGGATCTCACTTCCAATGGTGTAAAAACTCGTATCACCATAGTATCTAAGCTGCGGGGTGGATGTGATATTCTATGCTGCTATCATTCTTGTTCGTAAACTTGCAAAATACGTGTAACTCGTGCCGTTACTTGTCTAACTGCGCAACGTGTTTGTTCAAAAAAACCATCCTACACTGAAATATCGGAACAACACACGGGGTCCCACTTGTCATTAATCAAATTTGGACCCAAAACTAACAAATCTGAAAGACGAGATTCGAACTAGCAACCTGGACTACAAAGCGTAAGTCGATAGCCTGAAAAAACAAACTGTTGTTGGCTTTGTCCCATAACTTGATTTTATACAGTACTTGTGTTGAGTAGAGTAGAGGGAGTGCCTCGTCAACACGTGCATGACCGTTGTCTCACTTACTGGTGGGTCCCAGGTCTGCGATCTCAATCTCTCTTCTCTCCATCGTCTAACCTTTGCACGGGCACACACGAAGAGCAGCGCTAGCTTGTCGTGGTGTTATTACAACTAAAAAAAGCTTGGAAAATAGAAGAATCGCCTAGAACAAGAGACGTTGTGGCTGGTCGAGACGGAGCTAACCGTGCCACGTTTGCATGATGAAGCTGTGTGGCTAGTGCGGTGTTTTCGACCGACTGGCTG
Organism: Triticum aestivum; assembly: GCF_018294505.1. NCBI lineage: Eukaryota > Viridiplantae > Streptophyta > Magnoliopsida > Poales > Poaceae > Triticum > Triticum aestivum. Next base: position 356,307,023 of record NC_057804.1, read on the forward strand.
GGTCCCGAGGTCGAACCATAGGTACCATGTCTCATACAGTATATTTTTACACACACATTTTTCCTCCGTGCCGAGACGTGGCACACCCTACCGCGCGGTTTCGGGGTCCTCCCGGGTGGTGCACGCATATATTCTTCCTGACGTGGGACGCCCTACCCGCGTTTTTTGGGTCCTCGGTCGTAGCGCCGAAGCAAGTAAATGAGTCGTCAAATCACGAAAGACCACCTTTCCCGCCGAGTACATCAGTGAAACACGGTTGGTAGCTAGTTGGGCTAGTTCGACCGATTAGTTAGGCTGCCGCCACATTTGTTTTTTCACCCCTTTTTTATCTACTTGCCGGCAAGTAAATTTAAATATCCACCGCGGTGTTGCTCTGGTGTTTGGGCAGGATTTTTAATTTTTTGATTGAAGGGAGCAGGCGCGGCAGGATTTTTAATTTTTTGATTGACGGGAGCAGGCGCGTCAGCAATTAGTCACGATGACTCCGCCTGTAAAAACCCACTGCTCCCTGATGTGAGAAGTCGTCGACTGGTGTTTTACCATGGTGAAAACCAAAAGATTCCCCGCTCCTCGGCTGGCTCTCTCCACCTTCCCGTAGATTGCATTCAGCCGTTTCGCCCTCTTTGCTTCCTCTCCCCATTGCTTCTACCTGGTGCCATGTCAGTGCAGCAGATCACGGAGTCCGAGGTGAGGCGCCTGACATAGGAGCTCCATGCCAAGGATGCGGAGATCAGGGCCAAGGACGTGGAGCTCCGTGAGCTCAAGGAGGAGAGGAGTGCCATGCTCCTACGTTATGTGCGGGAGTTCACGGAGCTTCAAAAGCGGCAGGCGTCCACCACAAAGATGCTCGAGGCATCGGCGGCGTTGCTCCAGAAATCAGGAGATATGATATGCCGTCAGGGGAGCCGTCTGGAGCGCGAGCGGGCCGATCGTGACGAGGTCCAGGATCGCCTCAGCCACTTGGTGAACCAAGTTGCCATGCACGTGTTGCGGCTGCGTGATGCCTACCATCGTGCCATCACGACGATGCCGGGCGTCGTGCTAAACCCGTTCGACCACTCGGTCAACTTCAACGAGCTGCGGTGGTGGGGCTCCTTCTTCACCTATATCTCCGAGGAGCTGAGCTGTCTCTGCGCGGTGGTGGGGCTGAGCTGGACAAGGAGGGGTTGCAGGCTGTCGTCGGGCAGCCGGGCGAATCCTTTCAGGGCTTCGTCACCAGAATCCATTCGTGCCATTGGACGCCGTCTTTGACGAGCTGGCTCCCATCAACCGGGAGCGGGCTCTGCCGGTGGTTGCACCCTGCATCACCAATGTCGTGTGCCTCGAGAAGCAGAGGGACTTCGGTGGTGTTTAGGCGCCCTCTGCATGGGCATGTCCATGTCTCGGTGCAACATGACCGTTGGATCAAACTCAGACGGTACAGATCAGTCACTGTAGCACAAAGCGTGTGCGTGTGTTTGGTTGCATTCTCATCTCAATATTGTTGTTTCCTCTTTGTGTATTTTTGTCAACCTACTAGTGTGGACTCATTCACCCTTCATGGTTCATGCACTCTGCCAAACACACAAGAGTGGGTCGAGAAGGGACATTTTTGGTCCCATCCCGTGCACCCTTCATACACCCTGTCTAACACTATAGGATGTGCTTCATATGGTTCATGTTTCGTGGAGTACTGTAGCACCGTACTCTCCGTGTGTTGTGGACCTAGTTCTGTTAACATTGATCTCACTATTCATTTTAGACCAGACAGTCGAAAAAGCGGTACTATGTTACATATAGGAGTAGTTGACATGCGCACAACATCATTTGTTATCGTCATATCTTACTACACTAGCAACAAGATTGTGTAGTACTGACGTATGAACCACTGCACATGCCTAGTAGTAGGAGCACTGTGTATGATCAAGTGGCTGTCGTGTTTCGCACTCCTCCGTCGTAAGAGTGGAAATGCTTGCTGTAATCATTTTTTTCTTCAGAATGAAAAATAGTGGACACACTCTACCGTGCGGATCCTCCTCCAGCCATGCACTAAATTACTCACTTTCGCCGACGTGTGCGACAGCCAACACCTGGGTCCACCAGCCATGCACTAAATTACTCCATAGTAGAGTGACGGTAGACTACCCCGATCGAACCGCCGCAGTAATGCCCAATGAGCCGTCAAATCACAAAACCCCCTCCTTTCCAGTAGTAAGTTGGACGGACGAAGCAACCATCATTTCACTCTTCTCTCTCAGCTTCCTCTCTTGAATAAAACCCCCACTCGCTTCGCTTCTCCCTCATCTCGTTCCTCCTTTCACTCTTCTCTCTCAGCTTCCTCTCTTGGATGGACGCCGGAGCACCGGCCGACGTGATGTCTATGGCCCTGGCCAAAACCATCGAGGCTCATAGTACGAAGAAGCGCAAGCACCCCGCCGAGACTACTGCAGACAAGCTCAAAGCCATCGCCCTGTCCAAGCGCCCCTCTCCGGGATCCCTCATTAAGCAAGTGCAGGTAATGTCTCTTGTTGACGATCTTTTTCTCGATCTTGATCGGGTTTTTTCATCTAACGCGCAGTACTAGTACTGGTAGCACAACTTTCTAGGTGATCTTGCATGTGATTTTAGCGTGCCAAATGACGGTTCTATATTTCTCTTTCGACAAAAACATGCAAGAGGTTAACACTGATTTCTTATAGATTACTTTCAACTACTCCCTCTGTACCAAATTTCTTGTCTTAGATTTGTCTAGATACGGATGTATCTAATACTAAAATGTGACTTGATACATCCGTATCTAGACATATCTAAGACAAGAATTTAGGGAAGGAGGGAGTACTTTATGAACATCAATGCTACCTTTTAAGAGGGTATATTTGCCTCAGTAACTTGTGTAATGGATATTGCATGTAATCCCTCTGCTCTCATGCCTTTGAAGACATGTTCTAGTGTCTTTGTTCACTCATTTCTGTGCGTATATGTAGTCATATATGGAGTATAATATCGAAAATCATCTTATATTTTTGAATGGAGGTAGTAATGAAATATGCTTTCTGTTTGAATTAGAACCAGGTCCACGGTGGAGATGAAGTTCTCAAAGTCATGCCATGTGAACTGGAAGACCTAATGATGAGTTCTACTGCTGAACTATCTAGCTGATGTGTCCTTGTTGCCACGTGTCCTGAACTAGTGTTTTCCTGTAGCATTGTTGTCAGGTGTGTTCTCGAGGCTGTACTTGACTACAACAATTTCCTGGCTGTGCCTTCGATTACGACGGGTGTGGTTCTTGTAAAGCTTCCCAACAAATCTGATGCGGCCTGTCATCATCATCATCATGTTTATGAGTGGAAAGACCACTCTGTTAGGTTCTCCAAGGTTGACAAGATGGTGATGGTGCATGTAGACATCTCATACGAAGTCCCTGGCCTAGTTAGTTATGTGGGGTTCATCCCGTAGGTCGGTGGCAAGAAATAGTCTGCAGAGTTTAGTTAGTGCAACTTTCTTGTCTGTAGTAAGTACTATTGTTCACTACTTGATTTCTGTTTGTGAACCCTATATTGTTTATTAGTACTGCCGCTTTTGGTGTGTGGTCAGTCCTGAGAACGGTCTATGTTAATGTCTATCCACTCAATTCAGCCTGTACATTTTGAAGTATCCAGATCATATTTTTTGTGCTGACGGTTTATCAGTTATGGTTACACTCCAATATCTATATGCGTTGCAGGGTTTATCGCACCCACCAGGATTTCCAGTCCCATGGATGTTCGGTCCATACGATTTGTCACGACCTTTGGACTGTCCTACTTGTGGGAGTAGGCAGGGCCCCTGCATGCCACGCGTAGTTGGACGATCAATCTTCTGTTTAGTACTTCAACATACACTACTACAAAAAGGGCTATAGATGGAATGGACACTAATGGCGCACCTATCATGTGGTGCGCCATTACTATATTCTAATGTCGCACCATGTCTCGGTGCGCCATTAGTAGTTTTGAAAAAATACATAATTTTTTTGTTACTAATGGCACACCGTTGTATAGTGCGCCATTACTAGTTGACATAGTAATGGCGCACCACATCCGCCGTGCGCCATTAGTAGTTTTGAAAAAAAGTAAAATAAAAAAATAAAAAATATTTGTTACTAATGGAGCACCATGTCTCGGTGCGCCATTACTAGTTTTAACTAGTAATGGCGCACTGTCCACTGGTGCGCCAGTACTAAGTTTTTTTCAAAAAAAATTCAAAAAAATATCAATTTTTTTCAAAACTCGTAATGGCGCACCGTGGGTGTGGTACGCCATTACTAGTTTAACTAGTAATGGCGCACCACCCCACGGTGCGCCATTACTAACTTGCCCCAACACCGAATGCACCCCCCCAGTGGATCGCCTTTTCAGTTTAAAAAAATAAAAGAAAATGATGGAAATGTCAAAAAAATAAAAAAAAATAAGTTTCCCATGTGATATATGGTCTAGTTGTTGGGAAAATTTACAAATATGAATTTCGAATTTATTTGCAAAATCTCTCTGGAAATTTGTAAAATGGGCATAACTTTTGCATACGAACTCGGATGAAAAAGCTTTTTATATGAAAAATCATCTACTCGAAAAGTTACATTCAAATTTAACCGGGAGAACCCCGTTAAACATTTTTCAAAATCCCCAAAAACCTAACAGAAAAAAAGTTACGGGGCTTTCAAGATCTAGAGGCAAAAAAATTCAAAAAAATTCAAACTTACTAGTGGCGCACCGTGGATGTGGTGCGCCACTAGTAACAGAAAAAAATGGTTTGAATTTTTTTTCAAAAAATGATACGTAATATGACCGGGAAGTTTCAAATATTTTTCAAAATTTCATCATAGTCATGAACATGAACAAAGTCCTAGATGTCAACAAGGTATAATAGGATTGATATGCTAGATATATCAACAAGTGCCTGTGAAGTGAGCTGTTGCTGGGGTTGGATAGAACTCTGAAGTTAAGCGTGCTTGGGCTGGAGTAGTGTGAGGATGGGTGACCTTTCGGGAAGTTTGACCACGGAGTGCAATTTGACCTGAGATTAAGCATATTGACCCAAGATTAAGCCATAGTGAACTAAGATTAAGAAAAAAACAAAAAAAAATTCTGAATTTTTTTTTGAAAAAAATATTGTTACTAATGGCGCACTTCTATGTGGTGCGCCATTAGTATACTAGATACTGATGGCACACTGTGGGCTATTCTAATGGCGCACCAGCGGTGCGCCATTAGTATACCAGATACTAATGGCGCACCACAGGTGCGCCATTAGTAAAAAATCTAATGGCGTGGTGCTAGTGGCGCACCTGTAGTGCGCCATTAGTAGCGAAAACAGGTGCGCCACTAGCAGCCCTTTTTCTAGTAGTGATAGTGATTTCCTGGTAAGGATTCACTCGTGTCACATCAAGTAAATCTTATTGATTTACTGTCTAAATCTTATTGATTTAACGTCATGTTTTCTTTCTTTTCCTGCAATTTTACAACGCAGGTCTTGCCATGTGACATTCATCACAGAATAAACCGTTTGGTTTACTCTACGATGGCTATTTTTGCAGGTTTCACTTCTTATGTCATGTCAGTAATGAAGGCACTGTCCATCACTTATATTACTGGAAAAAATTGGATCAGTCTGTTGTCTGAGTACAAGCTGAATCCCTATGATGAACTGCAGTTTGGTTTAACAAAAAACGCCACAATTAGTCCTTCTCGCGTTTAGAAAAATGAAGAAAAAAACTGGATCATGGTCACGGATCCTAGTCAAGTTAGAAAGTTGATCATAGCAGACCAGACACGATTACCGCTGTCTCGCATAGATCGAGCACCGGCAGTTGCTCTAGCACTGACAGTGGCAGCAGCTCAGTCTGATCCAGCTGAGGATTGGGCACCAACCGCGTCTGCCGGAGGATCGGGCATCGACACCGGCACCAGCTCTACAAGGAGCACCATCTCCGGCAGCAGCAGCGACTTCGGCACCTGCACCAACACTTGCACTTGCATTTGGTCCGGCCCGTGCAGTTGCACCGGCAACAGATTGGGCTGTAGTTCGCACTTCATATACCAAAGTCCTTACAAAAACCGACATGTCCACCTTCTTGGTAAGCATTGGCCGCCCAAGTGCTTCGTTCTTTTTTCTTTCCATGTTGTTTCACATGATTCACTGTGTTGATCTAACTGTTTGGGTATGTCTTCTTGTTTGCAAACAGAGAATTCCTAGAGCAACGAGGGAGTCGTTCAACAATCCGGGCGATCGCGGCCAGGTTTCTCTTACCATGCGCAACCTTAGTGTGAATGAACCTGCTCAATATACCGTAAGTACAAAGGATGGTCGCATGATGATTGATGCTAAAGGATGGTCAAGGTTCAAATCTAAATCATATCTCGCGGTAGGGGATGATGTCAAAATCGAACTTTCTTGGCAAGGAGAGCTGGTCCAAATCAACTTTGAAATTCTTCAGTAGCAGCACGCAACTACCGAACTGATCTATCCTCCGAGAGATTTTGATGTAATAATCTGGCATGGTGAAACATGTGTCCCGTGTGTATAAGTAGTACGACATTATTATTTATCACATGGTATATCGTTGATAGAATTGCAACTCTGATTGCTGGTTAGGAACTGTCGTTCGATTTCATTCCAACAGTTGTCGTGCTTTATTCAATTTTGTGTATTCGCCTTGCGACAACATCTAAAACCAGCACAGTACCGATAGCTTGCAATATGAAAAGCGCTGAGGTAGAACACATGGGCCCCCAAACAAGCAGGGTCGGCCTGCGGCCCAAAGTCCAGAACCGTGAGCCTATCTGAGTATTATATTCTCAGCTGAACCCCCATAAAAAAAGCTGAACCCCCATAATGCTCGTGCGTTGCAGAGGGAGTATATTTCTCGGCAAGGTGAGCCTGTGATATAAAAGATTTGTATATTTCTTTACAAAGGGAGTATCTCTCTATCAGAAAATATATTTATGTGTAACTAGTTACTCCTGTCTTTCTACTTCCTTTCGCTGATATGTGGGGCAACCGGCAACAGGGTCCACGTGCCATATGCACAAATTAGAGTGCACAACTTCACGGTAGACACACCCCGGCCGTAGCGCCGCAGTAATGCCCAATGAGCCGTCAAATCACAACCCCCCTTTCCAGCTTTAGCAGTAAGCTGGACGGACGAAGCGGCAATATTTCACTTGGCCTGAATCCCCTTCTCCCTCGTCTGCTTGTTCAGAGAAAACCCCCGCTCAGCGATTGCATAGGGTTTTATCATGGAGAACCAGGTACGCATTCTTCATCCATCGCCGATAAATCCAAGTCCCTTGGTCGCAGGTAATCCTAGGATGGAAGCCGCCGCCGTTGATGCATTTTTCTTCGTACTGAATCTAGTGTGTTTCAGTTGCAATGCCCAAAGTGCGAGTACCCTACAGATTTCTGCGCCCACGACGAGACGCCACACTTGTTCCTTCTCATCCTACCACAACATTTTGAAACGCGCACAATATGTTCCTAGAATCCTCTTCTCTATCCGGGAGGGTGGTTTTTTTTGAACATGCTGTGTTCTCATATTATTTTTCCTGCAGTGTATTATTTGCTCTACCAGAACACATGTACTCAAGATGCTCGGGCTTGACATAACTGAATACACTAGTTTAATGGTCGCAGTGAAGACAATCCATGGATATTACTTCCGAGTTGGGTTCATGAACCAAGAAGATCTCTGCTTTTTTATGGCCGAACTTGGATAAACTTTCTCAAGTGTTACAGACTGAAAGTTGGTGCATGAATGTTGATGGAAATAGCAGAACCTGGTCTCATCTTCACTGCGATCTTCCACCCCGACGTTGTTCCAATTGTTCATCCATGTTAGTTTTGTATCTGGTTCTTGCTTGTTGCCTCGATTACTTCTTAATCCACCTATTATGTCTAACTAATCAAAATTTAACTTTAGAAGTAGCAACGAATCTCTCACGAAGATGCTACTTCTAACTAATATTTCCTTATAATTGGTGGCACATGTAGGTTTTTTCAGAGTGAATCAGTTTTCTTGTTTGTTACTCTGTAATAACTCGGCTGTTACTAAAGGCACTGAAGTTGACTGGATTGACATTCACAAGTTCCTACACTTTATTGATCGTCTTGAGGTCCTTGTGGGGCGTTTCAATGGTGAAAGGCAACGTGGGATATGTGTGCCACTGCTGCACTCGTTGAACAGGTCCAACTGTGTCGAGAAACTTATGGTACGAGCTGTTTTCTGTTATATATGTTATTCATAAACTATTGCTTATACACAGTTTTACAGCTGTGATCTTCTTGAAACAGGAACTGCCGAGTTCTATTGTTCCTATACAGATGCCTGACCATGGTCGGGTCAGACTTGCGCTTGGTCACAACATGATGTTTAGGTCGACCTACTCAATTCCCCTTGGAGGTGTGATACGTCTCCAACGTATCTACTTTTCCAAACACTTTTTCCCTTGTTTTGGACTCTAACTTGTATGATTTGAATGGAACTAACCCGGACTGACGCTGTTTTCAGCAGAATTGCCATGGTGTTGTTTTTTGTGCAGAAAACAAAAGTTCTCGGAATGACCTGAAACTCCACGGAATATCTTAGAAAAAATAATAAAAAATCCTCGCCAAAGATGAAGACCAGGGGGCCCACACCCTGTCCACGAGGGTGGGGGGAGCCCCCCCTCCTGGGTGCCCCCCTACCTGGTGGGCCCCCTGGAGACGCTCCGACGCCTACTCCAACTCCATATATTGGCTTTCGGGGAGAAAAAGATCAGGGAGAAGAAATAATCGCGTTTTACGATACGGAGCCGCCGCCAAGTGCTAATCTCTCTCGGGAGGGCTTATCTGGAGTCCGTTCGGGGCTCCGGAGAGGGGGATTCGTAGCCGTCGTCATCATCAACCATCCTCCATGACCAATTTTATGATGCTCACCGCCGTGCGTGAGTAATTCCATCGTAGGCTTGCCGGACGGTGATGGGTTGGATGAGGTTTATCATGTAATCGAGTTAGTTTTGTTAGGGTTTGATCCCTAGTATCCACTATGTTCTAAGATTGATGTTGCTATGACTTTTCTATGCTTAATGCTTGTCACTAGGGCCCGAGTGCCATGATTTCAGATCTGAACCTATTATGTTTTCATGAATATATGTGTGTTCTTGATCCTATCTTGCAAGTCTATAGTCACCTACTATGTGTTATGATCCGACAACCCCGAAGTGACATTAATCGGGACCACTCCCGGTGATGACCATAGTTTGAGGAGTTCATGTTTTCACTATGTGCTAATGCTTTGTTCCGGTTCTCTATTAAAAGGAGGCCTTAATATCCCTTAGTTTCCCATAGGACCCCGCTGCCACGGGAGGGTAGGACAAAAGATGTCATGCAAGTTCTTTTCCATAAGCACGTATGACTATATAAGGAATACATGCCTACATTATATTGATGAATTGGAGCTAGTTCTGTGTCACCCTATGTTATGACTGTTACATGACGAACCGCATCCAGCATAATTATCCATCACTAATCCGGTGCCTACGAGTTTTCCATATACTGGTTCTCGCTTATTTAGTTTTCCGTTGCTACTGTTACAATCACTAAAAAAATACCAAAAATGTTACTTTTGTTGTCTTTACTTTTGTTACCGTTACCACCACTATCATATTACTTTGCTACTAAACACTTTGTTGCAGATACTAAGTTTCCAGGTGTGGTTGAATTGAAAACTCAGCTGCTAATACTTGAGAATCTTCTTTGGCTCCCCTTGTGTCGGATCAATAAATTTGGGTTGAATACTCTACCCTCGAAAACTGTTGCGATCCCCTATACTTGTGGGTTATCAAGACCTTTTTCTAGCGCCGTTGCCGGGGAGCATATCTCTATTCTTTGAGTCATTTGGGATTTATATCTTCTGTACACTATGAAGAACTTGAAAGACGATTGAACTACTATTTTGCCCTCAACTACGAGGGGAGGTAAGGAACTGCCATCTAGCTCTGCACTAGATTCTCCTTCCGTTATAAGTAAGCTTACGACACCTAAACCTGCTACTGCTATGAATTCTGATATGTCGCAAGTTATTGATGATGCCACTTCTGCTATGCATGATACTTATGATGAAACTACTTCTATGCTTGATAATACTGTGCCCCTTGGTAAATTTCTTGATGAGAAGATTTCTAGGTCTAGAGAAAGAGAAATTATTGAATCTGAATACGATGATGAGAGTGATGATGAGAATATGCCTGCTATTCCTAAGGGTTATCTTTTTGATGCCGAATCTTCTGTAGCTATTTTTGCCTGCCAGGATAGATACGAACTTAAGAGGCTGCTAGTTAAATGGAGTAAAGAATCTCTTAGAGATAGAATGAGACCCGACCCTGCTTTTGCTACTTCACCTATTTGTGTTCCCGATACGGATTATTATGAATTTTCTGTTGATCCAGATATAATTACTTTGGTTGAATCTGATCCTTTCTATGGCTATGAATCTGAAACTGTTGTGGCAGATCTTACTAAGTTAAATGATATAGCCGCCCTGTTTACTAATAATGAGAGATCGTGCTACCTTTATTTACTCAAAATATTTCCGTTCTCATTAAAGGGTGATGCTAAGATATGGTTTAATTCTCTTGATCCTGGTTGTGTGCGTAGTCCCCAGGATATGATTTATTACTTCTCTGCTAAATAATTCCCTGCTCATAAGAAACAAGCTGCTTTGAGGGAAATATACAACTTCGTGCAAATTGAAGAAGAGAGTCTCCCACAAGCTTGGGGGAGGCTTCTCAAGTAACTTAATGTTTTGCCTGATCATCCTCTTAAGAAACCTGAAATACTTGATATCTTTTATAATGGACTAACTGATGCTTCCAGAGATTACCTGGATAGTTGTGCTGGTTCTCTTTTCAGGGAAAGAACACCGGATGAAGCTGAAATTCTATTGAATAATATGTTGACAAATGAAAATAATTGGGCACCTCCTGAGCCAACTCCCGAGCCAGCTCCAAAGCCAATTACTGAGCCTATTCCTAAACCAACTCTGAAAAAGAGAGGTGTTCTATTTCTCAGTCCCGAAGATATGCAAGAGGCAAAGAAATCTATGAAAGAAAAAGGTATTAAAGCTGAAGATGTTAAGAATTTACCTCCTATTGAAGAAATACACGGTATTAATTTACTGCCTGTTGAAGAAGTATATGATCTCAATTCCTTATTCACTGAAGAACCTACTACCCGATATCCCGACACAGGTAGTAAAGGTAAATTCTCTCTATAGACATGATAAAGCTGAAGTCCCTCCTACTAAAATTGCTAGTCAGTGCTTGGATGAGTTTGATGACTTTATGTTTAAGTAAGATGACTTTAATGCTTATTTTGGTAGACAATTAAAACAGAATACCTTTGTGATTAAACGCTTGTGTGATTTTATGGCTAATATTAGAGGTGAACTTAAACTGGTTAGCAAACATGCTTCTATGGTTACCACTCAAGTAGAACAAGTACTTAAAGATCAGAAAGAAGTTCTTGATGAAATGAATAGTAAGAAAAATGATTATGCTGTTAGAGTGGCTACTAGAACTGGTAGAATGACTCCGGAACCTTTGTATCCTGAAGGCCACCCTAAGAGAATCGAGCAAGATTCTTAGAGAAATAATATTGATGTACCTAGTTCTTCTAAAAGGAAGAAAAAGAAAAATGATAGGACTTTGCAAACTTCTAGTGAACCTATTGCCGAACCACCTGAGAATCCAAATGATATCTCTATGTCTAATGCTGAAACACAATCTGGTGATGAACATGAACCTAGTGAAAATATTAATGATGATGTTCATGATGATGCTCAACCTAGCAAAGACAATGATGTAGAGGTTGAACCTGCTGTTGATCTTGATAACCCACAATCAAAGAATCAACGTTATGATAAAAGAGACTTCATTGCTAGGAAACATGGTAAAGAAAGGGAACCATGGGTTCAGAAACCCATGCCTTTTCCTCAGAAACCATCCAAGAAAAAGGATGATGAGGATTTTGAGTGCTTTGCTGAAATGATTAGACCCATCTTTTTGCGTATGCGATTAACTGATGTGCTCAAAACAAATCCTTATGCTAAATATATGAAGGATATCATTACTAATAAAAGAAAGATACCGGAAGCTGAAATTTCCACCATGCTTGCTAATTATACTTTTAAGATCCAGGAGTACCTACTATACCATGCTCCATTAAGAGAAATTATGTTAAAACTGCTTTATGTGATCTTGGAGCCGGTGTTAGTGTTATGCCTCTCTCTTTATACCATAGACTTGACTTGAATAAGTTGACACCTACTGAAATATCTTTGCAAATGGCTAATAAATCAACTGCTATACCTGTCGGTATTTGTGAGGATGTGCCTATTGTAGTTGCAAACGTTACTATTTTAACGGACTTTGTTATTCTTGATATTCCCGAGGATGATAGTATGTCTATTATTCTTGGAAGACCTTTCCTTAATACTGCAGGGGCTGTTATTGATTGCAACAAAGGCAATGTCACTTTTCATGTTAATGGTAATGAGCACACGATACACTTTCCGAGGAAACAACCTCAAGTTTATAGTATCAACTCTATTGGAAAAATTCCATCGATTGTATTTGGAGGTTTTGAATCTCCTCTCCCTACTGTCAAGAAAAAGTATGATATTCTTATTGTTGGGGATTTTCATATCCCTGTTGAGGTAACTTAGTGTTATTCGAAATTTCTCCGGTTCCGTGTTATTCGGAATGAGTTTGTTAACAAGACTTGATCAGCCTTGTTAGTGGGTTCATTTTGATGATCACGAGATGGATGAAACTAGAAGCACAACCTTCTGTACCCTCTTTATATATTTTATGTAATTTAGTAGAAATAAAGTAAAATAGTATTTGTTTTCTGTCTCTTTCCTGACTTTTTCGTGCAATATAAAAATATCCCGAAAATAAAAGTCCTCAGAATGCCATGCCAATTTAATATAATTTTTTCGGGAATATTTGAGGATTCACTGTGCAAAAATTACCTCGGGGGGAGCTGCCACCTGGCCACGAGGGTGGAGGGCGCGCCCTACCCACTTGGGCGTGCCCCCCTGCCTCGTGGGCCCATGGTGGCCCTCCTTCACTTATCCCTGCACCCATCTTCTTCCTCTGCCTCACACAAACACGAAAAACCAACTCAAGCACGAGTTTCAGCCCCTGTTGCTGTGATTTTCGATCTCCTTGCTCAAAGCACCTCTCACAAAACTGCTTGGGGAGATTGTTCCTTGGTATGTGACTCCTCCATTAGTCCAATTAGTTTTTTCTCTAGTGCTTTATTCATTGCAAATTTGTGCTGCTTAGGTGACCCTGTTCTTGAGGTTGCATGTCAAATTTATATGGTTCCAAGTAGTTCTAATGCTTGATATAGGCTCCAGGCACTTATGGGAGTTGTTGCTATCAATTTTATTGAAGTTGGTTCACTTTTATTTGAAGTTACTAAAACTTTCAGATTATTTTAGAAAATAATGAAAAGACTTTCGAGGGGCTCGTCGAGCCGAAGCTCTAAGAAAAAACAAAAGGAAGAGGAGCAGAAGCCCAAATTTAATTTGCCTCACACCACCGAGGTCCGGCCATGTGAATGGCCTTCCAATGACTTCCTGAGGGGAGCCGGGATTTATGAGTATTTCTATTTATTGATTGAGAATGCTGGCATCACCGACTTCCTCCGCGACCAACGTCATCAGTATCTCTTACTCACAAATACTTTTGTGCAAAACTTCTACTTTTTCCCTAAGTAATCACCTCCATCAGTAGAGTTTCATTTATATGACGTTGTTAAGGAGATGCTATTAGCTGAATTTGGCAAGTTTTTCAAAATACCCTTTGAGGGCACCTTGGATGAACCACACCGTAACGAAGTAGAAACTTTTATTAACACTATCACTGTGGGAGAAACCAGGAAGGTTTCTGATACAAGGATCACTAGCATACATTTTCTTGTTTTACGCTACTTTGCCTTATTTGCTAGTCGTTGCTTGATTGGATGTGGGAACTGTGGAAACCTTAGTGTTCCTGATATTATTATTTTGTCCCATGGTTTACACCGCAATAACTCTGTTAGTATGTGTGGAATTGTTGCTAGACGGTTAAGTATGAATTGTACTATGGGCCCTATCTTCGGAGGCATTTATGCTTCGCACCTAGCTGAATATTTTGAAATACCTATTAGGCATGAGGAGAAAGAAGAAACGTCGTTGCCCCGTGCTTATCTAGATTATAAGAGTATGCTAGCGCATGACTTTCTTGTTAAGAGTCGTGAAGGGGAGCTCAAATATAAATTATACTTTGATAAACATCACCCTGAGACTATTACTTTGCCTGCTCCCTCTTTGTTTAACTTGTCTGCAGGTCCTGACATCATTCTATGGGTGGCCATTCAAGCCTATCGGAATCCTGCACCAGCCCCGGAACCGGAGCCACAAGATGAGCCTCCACGACAGTCTGTTTATTCTTGGGATCCAGAGGTGGTTGCCAGCCAGTGGCAGTCAGAGTCTTATTCATTGCAGTATGACCCCAGCTTCACCTACGGGTATCCGCCAGGCTATCCCTGGCAATAGACCAACTTTGGACAAAAGCCTAACCTTGGGGTAGTACGTATTTCTCACCGACATTACATTCATGTTCACACACACTCATTGCTAGATGTCGGTGCTCATACTCTTTCACTATAATATCCATGCTAGTTTATTTTCTTGTTTTCCTGCTTTCTTCTTGTGCGTTTAATAAACCTTAAGAAAAAACCAAAAAATTATTAGTAGTAGTTTATTTCTTTGTTGTAGTAATAAAAAAGAAAACCCAAAAATATTTCACGTTCTTCTTTTGCTTGTTGGGAGCTTTCCCATGTAAATAGTTTTTATTTCTTTTCTTTTCTTTGGGGGTCAGTAGGAGAAGACCATGATTAAATTGTTGAAGTGCCTCTTATATGCATGATTGTTTATTTAACTTAGAGCCCATATTACTTGTCTTCTCCTGTTTATTGAATGCTTGCAGATTCCAGCTTAGTCCAATGCACGTGCACTCTTATTATTATACACACCGTTCGGTCGTGCAAGTGAAAGGCAATAATGATGATATATGATGGACTTATTGGGATGAGAAAAGATGGTATCAACTCAACCTCTCTTGTTTTTGTAAATATGATGATTCATCATTCCTGAGTCAGCTATTATGAAGTAAACATATTTGCAATGACATTTAGAGATTATAGTTGCTTGTGCCATGCTTGATTAGCTATGAGTTATAATGGTTTACCTTGCGTGCCAACGTGCTATTAGAATGATTATGATGTGGTATGATGGGATCGTATCCTCCTTTAAATGAATTGAGTGACTAGACTTGGCACATGTTCACGCATGTAGTTGAATCAAATCAACATAGCCTTCATGATATTTATGTTCATGGTAGATTATATCCTACTCATGCTTGTATTCGGTGTAAATTAATTTTAATGCATGTTTACGACTGTTGTCGCTCTCTCAATTGGTCACTTCCCAGTCTTTTGCTAGCCTTCACCTGTACTAAGCGGGAATACTGCTTGTGCATCCAATCCCTTAAACCCCAAAGTTATTTCGTATGAGTCCACTATACCTTCCTATATGCGGTATTTACCTGCCATTCCAAGTAAATTTGTATGTGCCAAACTCTAAACCTTCAAATAAACATTCTATTTTGCATGATCAAATAGCTCATATATGAACTAGGGCTGCCCTTATCTTCCGTGTTGGGCGGGTTATTCTCAAGAGGAGTGGACTCTGCTCCTCATTCACGAGAAAATGGCTGGTCTCCGGGATGCCCAGTCCCATGCTTTATGCAAACTAAATCAAAATAATTGCAAACAAAACTCCCCCTGTGACCCGTTGAATGTTGGAGGTACTCATTGTTTCGAGCAAGCCATGGATGGATGCTTGTGGAGGAGGGGGAGTATAAACTTTACCATTCTATTTGGGAACCGCCTATAATTAGTTTAGCATGGAAGATATCGTCATCTCTTAGTTGTTATGTTGACAATGAAAGTATGCCGCTCAAAATATAATTTATCTCTATTTCAAAATCGATCTCTAGCACCTCTACAAATCCCTGCTTCCCTCTGCGAAGGGCCTATCCATTTACTTTTATGTTGAGTCATCATCCTTCTTATTAAAAGCACCAGCTGGAGAGCACATTGTCGTTTGCATTCATTATAATTGGTTTATATTGGGTATGACTTGACTGGATCTCTTTTACCATGAATTACAATGTTTAGTCAGTCCTTGATCTTTAAAGGTGCTCTGCATTTATGTTTTGCGGTCTCAGAAAGGGCTAGCGAGATACCATTTTGTTATATCATGTCATGATTATTTTGAGAAAGTGTTGTCATCCGAGTTTTATTATTATGGCTCGCTAGCTGATTATGTTATTGATATGAGTAATTCTGAGACCTATGTGTTACTGTGAGTATGGTCAGTTCATAGTATTTGCTGAAACTTGAATGCTGGCTTTTCATGTTTACAACAACAAGAGCAAACAGAGTTTGTAAAAGTTTTTCTTTTTCTTTTTCAGTTTGTCAACTGAATTTCTTGAGGACAAGCAAGGGTTTAAGCTTGGGGGAGTTGATACGTCTCCAACGTATCTACTTTTCCAAACACTTTTGCCCTTGTTTTGGACTCTAACTTGTATGATTTGAATGGAACAAACCCGGACTGACGCTGTTTTCAGCAGAGTTGCCATGGTGTTGTTTTTTGTGCAGAAAAAAAAAGTTCTCGGAATGACCTGAAACTCCACGGAACATCTTAGAAAAAATAATAAAAAATCCTCGCCAAAGATGAAGACCAGGGGGCCCACACCCTGTCCACGAGGGTGGGGGGCGCGCCCCCCTCCTGGGCGCGCCCCCTACCTCATGGGCCCCCTGGAGACCCTCCGACGCCAACTCCAACTCAATATATTGGCTTTCGGGGAGAAAAAATCAGGGAGAAGAAATAATCGCGTTTTACGATACGGAGCCGCTGCCAAGCCCTAATCTCTCTTGGGAGGGCTGATCTGGAGTCCGTTCGGGGCTCCGGAGAGGGGGATTCATCGCTGTCTTCATCATGAACCATCCTCCATCACCAATTCCATGATGCTCACCGTCGTGCGTGAGTAATTCCATCATAGGCTTGCTGGACAGTGATGGGTTGGATGAGATTTATCATGTAATCAAGTTAGTTTTGTTAGGGTTTGATCCCTAGTATCCACTATGTTGTGAGATTGATGTTGCTATGACTTTGCTATGCTTAATGCTTGTCACTAGGGCCCGAGTGCCATGATTTCAGATCTGAACCTATTATGTTTTCATGCATATATATGTGTGTTCTTGATCCTATCTTGCAAGTCTATAGTCACCTAGTATGTGTTATGACCCGGCAACCCCGAAGTGACAATAATCGGGACCACTGCTGGTGATGACCATAGTTTGAGGAGTTCATGTATTCTCTATGTGCTAATGCTTTGTTCCGGTTCTCTATTAAAAGGAGGCCTTAATATCCCTTAGTTTCCAATAGGACCCCGCTGCCACGGGAGGGTAGGACAAAAGATGTCATGCAAGTTCTTTTCCATAAGCACGTATGACTATATACGGAATACATGCCTACATTATATTGATGAATTGGAGCTAGTTCTGTGTCACTCTATGTTATGACTGTTACATGATGAACCGCATCCGACATAATTATCCATCACTAATCCGGTGCCTGCGAGTTTTCCATATACTGGTTCTCGCTTATTTACTTTTCCGTTGCTACTGTTATAATCACTACAAAAATACCAAAAACGTTACTTTTGCTATCTTTACTTTTGTTAATGTTACCACCACTATCATATTACTTTGCTACTAAACACTTTGCTGCATATACTAAGTTTCCAGGTGTGGTTGAATTGACAACTCAGCTGCTAATACTTGAGAATATTATTTGGCTCCCCTTGTGTCGAATCAATAAATTTGGGTTGAATACTCTACCCTCGAAAACTGTTGCGATCCCCTATACTTGTGGGTTATCAAGGTGAAAAGATACTTATTCGTGGGTGGTCTCAAATAATGAAGGCCTGTCCATCTTTGAGAATAGGACAGAAGATTATGTTCATGCCTTTCCATGGCTCTAAAGCGAATATCCTGTTTATTGACCACATTGCAAGATGAAGCCACTTTCAGAAGGTTGTGGATGCGCGGGGTGGCGCCTGGGCCTTGTCCTGGGGCTTGGCGGCCTCACCCTTGGTTAACTGTAGGCAAAGTAGCACTGTTCGAGGTGTGCTTTGTATGGTTGAACCTGTATAAGTACTCTTACTGCTTTCAACTTTGGTTGTTAAGTGCCCCTGCTGGTTTCAGTTAAGGTTGTTAAGTACTCCTGCTGCTTTTACAGTATGTCGTGTTTCTTTAGTCCTGTCTTCCTACAGCCGCCAAAACCAAACCAGCGCCAGCGGGGCTGCCTGCTTCCGCCTCCCATGGCTGGCTGCGCCTCAGCGCACGCATCGCCGCCCCACCGTCTCCTAAATCGTTAATGTCGACGTCCTCCACGCGCTTTGGTGCGCTCGCCGCGGTGCCGCCCTCTCGCGTTGTCAACATGGTCAACAAACAACAGGAATTGGCAGAAGTACGTGGAGAGGATGACAGTAGGGGCCCACCACGTTAGCGTATGGAAAAATAAAATGCTTCCTCCTAGTGTTTTCCTGACATCTGGGACCCACGACATTGTGAGCGTATATAGTCAATAGACAAGAGAATATCACAAGATCGGCTCACACCTGGGACGTAGCTACTCGAGCAGTATTTTTTTGTTTGGTATTGTTGAGACGGAGCAGGGTTTGAACTGGGTTGTGGCCCGTCTAGACCAGGCTTATATTTTATGTTCACCATGTGACCAGCCCAGCTATTTTTTCTTTGTGAAAATGAGCCCAGTTTATTTTTTCTGAAGAATATCCAATCCAGACCTACTTATTTTTCTACGTCCTGATGGGCTGCAACTCTTTCAAGACGCGTGCAAATCTTGAAAGTAATATGAAATGGGTTGTAAATATAGAAACAGATGACAAATTGGCAATTACTTTATAATTTTTGATTTTTTTTTCACATTTTCAGATTCCTATTTCACTGGGTATTAACCTAATTTAAATATATCTTCCAAGTACTTTAAATCTGGCTCGACATTTCGGTATTAAAAATAGTTTGGAACCCACAGAAATATGCGAAATTGGCCCTGGCCAACCAAAAAAAATGACTGCAATAAATTGCATAAGAAGTTGCCATGAGCCATATATAAATTATTAAAAAAAGAGGGAGTGGTCTGACTTGTGGGCCTGTTTAGTTGACAGGTATGCAAGATTTTTTTAGTTATTATATACTACGTCAGCAAACGATTCTAGCAGACGTAACCATTGGATGTCAATCCAACGGCCGTCGTGTTTCTTCAATCTCTGATCTTCTTGCTCCAGCCGCCAAAGCAGCCCCGGCGGGACCGCCTCCCGTGGCCGGCTGTGCTACCGCGCAGGCCTCAGCGCCCCTACTACTCCCACCGCTGGCCAGGGCATCCCTCTACTCACCCACACTCCCTGTTATTCTATGGCGGCAGCAGCCTCACACCGTAGCCGAACCGGTGAACCATCATACTCCTCTCCGCGCGGGCTTCCACTGCCGCGTCTTCCCCGGCTCCGCGTCGTCCCCTTCCTATGCCTCGCCGTCATCCACCGCCGTGGTGCTCTTGGTGCGGCGTGGTCAATGTGGTCAACGACCGACTTCCATCGGAAGAGTACTGTACGTGGAGAGGCTGACAGCTGGGTCCACGACAGCCGCAAGGAAGTGCCTCCTTATTATGTGGAAAATAATTATTCCTCCACCTGACAGCAGGGACCCACCGGACGGGCCACCAGTATTTCGCGAAAAAAATGTTTCCCCCTAACTGCTGGGACCCACAGGACGGGCCACCGTATTTCGTGAAAAAAACATCCCCCCCCCCGCTGTCATCTCGGACCCATCGGAAGTGCCTCCTTATTACGCACAAAAAATGAATACCCCCTGCTAGCTGGGACCAACCTTGGTGGGATGCTGACTTGTGGGCCTACTAAGTTGACTGGGACGGAGGCCTTTGTCAACTTTAGTCAATATATGAACGATTCTAGCTCCAGTGACCGTACGATGTCCATCCAATGGCCGTAGTGCTTCTTCAACCTCTGGTCTTCTTGCTCCAGCCGCCCAAAGCAGTGCCGGTCGTGCCGCTTGCTCCTGCCGCCCATGGCCGGCTATGATGCCACAGACGCTTCACCGCCCCTAATACTCCCACCGCTGGCTAGGCCATCCCTCTACGCACCCACACCCCCTGTTATTCTGCGGCGATGGCAGCCTCACACCGTAGGCGAACGAGTGAACCCTCATACTCCTCTACGCGTGGGCATCCACTGCTGTGTCTTCCCCGGCTCCACGTCGTCCCCTTCATAGGCCTCTCCGTCGTCCACCGCCCTGGTGCTCTCGGCGCGGCGTGGTCAACGTGGTCAAGGAATAGCTTCCATCGGACGTGGACTATACGTGGAGAGGCTGACAGCTGGGTCCATGGCCGCAGCAAGGAAGTGCCTCCTTATTATGCGCAAAATAATTATTCCTCCACCTGATAGCGGGGACCCACCGGATGGGCCATCGTATTTCGTGAAAAAAATGCCCCCTGTCTGCTGGGACCCACCAGCTACATCTTCGCACGCAAGGAAGTGCGTCTTGAAAAAATGATTTGCCCCCCTGACTGCTAGGACCCACCAGCTACATCTTCCCACGCAAGGAAGTGTGTCCGGGCAAAAAAAACGATTCGCCCCCTAACTGCTGGGACCCACCAGCTACATTTTCGCACGCAAGGAAGTGCGTCCGAGCAAAAAAAACAAAAAAAAATGATTCGCCCCCTGACTGCTGGGACCCACCAGCTACATCTTCGCAGGCAAGGACCCACCTGGTCGTAGCGTATGTAGCATTGTCATTTTGGTCGCGAACGTGTACGTACATACTAGTCGATGTAGAGGCGCGCACGTGTCGTAGTAGAGGCGCGCACATAGCATGTACACATACGTACATCGGCGAGGGTGCAAGAAAGAAAGTACGGCCATGTACGTACATACGGGCAGGGTCTCGAACGCCTACTCGCGCATACGTACGGCCAGGGCTTGTGTACATGGCTGGGTCGGAACGAAGAAACAGCGTCGTCGTCGTGTTCGTGGGGAGGCAATGGAATGCGTCGTGTTCATGGGGAGGCAAAGGAATGCGTCGTGTTCATCGGGAGGCAACTGAACGCGTGGGAGCCAACCGGCTGGGTCAGAACGGAATGCGTGGTCGTGTTCATCGAGAGGGCTTGGATGAAACAGGCGATGGAAACGAGGCCTGGCGTATCGCACAACAGAGGAAACGAACCTCCTACGTTTGGAACGGGGTCCTGTTGACCGGCAGGGGTGTGGCATACTGAAAAACGGAGGAAACGGACCTCCTACGGTCGAAATGGGGTCCTGTTGATCGGGAGGGGTGTGGCATACAGCAAAACGGAGAAAACAGACCTCCTACGGTTGAAACGGGGGTCCTGTTGATCGGGAGGGGTGTGGCGTACCGCAAAACGGACGAAACGGACTTGTGTTGGGGCGCTACGGTCGAAACGGGGGTCCTGTTCATCAAGAGGGGTGTGGCGTACTGCAAAACGGTACTCCACGGGATACTGTTCATCTCCACCGTTGACCTCCTCCAGCCTCCATGGGCTACTGTTCATCCAGCCTCCACCGTGCGCTACTCCACCGGCTATTGTTTAACCACCCCTCCACAGTCTACTGTTCATCCAGCCCTCCACCGTCTACTGTTCATCCAGCCCTCCACACCACGGGGTCCTGTTCAACCACCCCTCCACGGCCACCCCTCCACCGTCTACTGTTCATCCAGCCCTCCACACCACGGGTTCCTATTCATCCAGAGGCAACGCCATCACTCACTGTTCATCCAAACCCCTCCCGCAACGCTCACTGTTCATCCCAGAGGCAACATCAATTGGCTTCAGTTAGTAGTAGTAGCGAAGGAATCGGTCCATCGGGTTCAGTTAACAGCCATCGATCGATCGCTCGGGTTCAGTAATGCATAACCTGCAGTGCAATCGCTCGGGTTCAGTTAGAGCCCAACGCCTCGCTTGGGTTCAGTTAGATCCAAGGCCTCGCACGTGTACGAGAGAAACGCGCATCGCTCGTCCCCCGACCTCCCACCGTAACTGGCAACTCCCCGAAATTTTCCTCCCCCTTGATTCTACCACGGTTTTTCCATCATGGACGGCCCAAATAATGTCATGCAACTGCGTCTCCGGCCCGCCCAGGACGAAAAGCCCATTTTCTGTCATGATTTTTTCTCATAGAAGTAGGAGCCCACCACATCTATAATGATACCGGGTGTCAGGACCCCGACTCAATGCCACATCGATCTAGCATGTAACACCTCATATCACTTTGTGGCCTCAAACACGGTATTCCCACGGGTGTCGCCTTACCTTTGCCCGGGACCGTTTGCGCCTTTTGGCACACGTATATGACAGTGTCGCTAGCATCCATATGATAAGGAGCCCGGGCTGACATGGCTAGTCGTAAACCCAAAGTGGCACAAACCTACAGGGACATGCATCCATGACCCAGCATCTAACGTGTCGGTCATCAGCGGGTGAATCCAGGCTGTAGCACTGGGCTAGCAGGACTCCGGTGAACCGGGCTGTAGCGGGCTAACAGGACTCCGGTATTCATCGCGTGACATTTCCCTGAAGGGACAGACACAGGAACGAAGAAGGACACATGCCGGCCAGCCTAAGTGTTCCGGAGCAGTAGCAAGCTACCATGGCTCGGTGGAAACACTAGGAGACATTTCCCGGTAAGAGAGGCTACTAAAGATAAACAACTAGATAGTCAGATCCCACACATACCAAGCATTTCAATAACATACACACAATATGCTCGATATGTGCAAATACAACATGGCATCACAACATGACTCTACAACTCAAGTATTTATTCAATAGGCTCCGAGGAGCGAGATATTACAAACATGAGTCTCATGACCCAACATTCAGAGCATACAAATCAAAACACAAGCGGAAGCTTAACATGTCTGAGTACAGACATCTACAAATGAAAAGGGCTGAGAAGCCGGACTATCTACCAGATCCTGCCGAGGGCACAAGATCGTAGCTGAGGTATCAAGCTAAACGTCGAAGACCACGCGGAACTACTAGCGAGACTGACGTCTCTCTGCAAAAACATAAAATAGGCAAACGTGAGTACAAATGTACCCAGCAAGACTTACATCAGAACTAGCTACATATGCATCATTTTCAACAAGGGGATGGTGGGGTTTAACTGCAGCAAGCCAGCTTTGACTCGGTGGCTATCCTGAACTACGACTGCAAGTAACTCTTTTGAGGTGGCGCACACGAGTCCACATATTCACCATATCAATACACCACTATGGATCCGCTCCCGTCTCCCTACGAGAACGCCATCCATAGCACTCACGCTTATCTTGCGTATTTTAGAGTATCCACTTTCACTTGTCTATGAACTGATATAAGCAACCCAGAAGTCCTTTTCCGTGGACACGGCTATTCGAATAGATGATGTTAACCCTGCAGGGGTGTACTTCTTCATACATGTTTCCACCACTTAGCGTCTGCACACGACATGTGCTCGGCAGACTTCAAGCGAAAGCCGACGTGGGTGTAGACCACGACCTACCTAAACACTCAAGTCTCTAGTCCAGGTTTATCGCCTATTCGGGTTCCATCCATGAGGAGATCCGGCCGGAGTTTCGCTCACAGCCCCAAACGATGTGTGCAGGGTTCCCGAGATACCTAACGGGTATCCGGTACACCGTGCCACGTACCTACCGCATCACAGCCCACCCCTACGGTCAGCGCTGTCCACGGCCTCCAGCATACTACAAACACCAGAAACTACTTGCAACTCCTGGACAGAGGACTAGGGTGAATAAGAAGTCGAGCGGGGTCATATTTCAGGGCCCAATGTATGGTAGTAGCTGAATCATGGATCACAAACACAGAACTCAGTTCCTGAGGACGGCTGCAATGAGACAACCCACCATGTACTCCTACATGGCCTCTCACCGCTACCTTTACCAAATCGTGTTCACACACTTAGCTCACACACAGTAGGACGTGTTCATACACCTCTGATTCATTCCCGATGAATCAGACCTGACACAACTCTAAGCAATAGCAGGCATGACAAACAAGCATGAATGAGTAGGCACAACAGGGCTCAAACAACTCCTACTCATGCTAGTGGGTTTCATCTATTTACTGTGGCAATGACAGGTCATGCAGAGGATAAAGGGGTTCAACTACCGCAGCAAGTAACAAATATGTCGTTGTTGTCCTAATGCAGTAAAAGAGAGCAGGAGCGAGAGAGTAGGATTGTATCGGAATGAACAAGGGGGTTTTGCTTGCCTGGCACTTCTGAAGATAGCATTGAGTCTTCATCAGTGTCAACGATCACATCATCGGTACAACGTCTATCGAGGGGGAACAACACCGGCAAACACAGAAGAAACACGATCAATGCAATGCACAATATGATGCATGCTATGACATGGCAATATGAATGTGTTTTGGGCTAATGCACCTAGCTATGATTTAAATGAAGTTGGTTTGAATACATGATTCAAATTCCAACTCCATATATGGTTATTTAAATGCCCTTTATTTGTTTTGTCCAAAACAGAGGACAAACATTGTTCAAACATGCATGAAAATGGTACAGATGGGTTCCTTGAATTTTTCTGATAATTTTTCATATATAATTTATCTCATTTGGAGTTACGGTTGATTTTATATGATTTTTAGAAGTTTTGGACATTTTCTGAAAATATTAAATCATTTAAGATTTATTTAAATTCCAGAAAGGAATTATTGCGTCAGCATGACGTTGGTATGACGTCACAGGTCAACAGGGGCTGGTCCGGGTCAAACCTGACCAGTGGGGCCCACTGGTCAGTGACTCAGTTGGTTAACTGGGTTGATTAAGGTTAAACTAATGCTAACGAAAATGTCAGCAGGGCTGGGCCCACATGTCAGTGGCTTAATTGATTAACTAAATTAATTAGTGTTAACTAATCTAACACCTAAACTAACAGGGCAATTAGCACTAATTAAAATCCTACACTAATTCAGTCAAAGGCCGGCCCCACATGTCATGGACACAGGGGGGTCCCGCCGTGGTCAAAGTGGGTCAAACCCACCGGCGACATGACGCCGGCGAGGCCCGAGACGGCGGCGCGATCCGGAAACGCAGCACGGGCCACGGTTCGGGGCGCGGATGGCACCGTTGGAACCCTGGGCCTCGTCCGCGTCGGCTGGTGCTAGAGGGGTCGCCGGAGACGACCTAAATCGATGGCGGTGTCCGCTTCCGCGGCGGCCGGAGTTCGGGAAAGCGCGGGCGTGGGGCTGCAGCTCGCGTTCGAGCGAACGGAGAGCACAGGCGGTAGCTACGGGGCAGCAGGAGCACGTCGGAGCTACTACGCGAGGCAGAGGTGCTCGGGGGCACGGAGCTCGCCGGCCATGGCGGACGGCGGCTTCGGGCGCTCGCGGGGCAGCGGCTACAGGGCACGCGCGAGAGAGAGAGGTGAGGGGAAAGGAAGAGGGGCTCACGGCGGTGACGACGGAACGCTCGGCGAGGTCGGGGACGGTCCGGAGCCGACGAATTTGACGGTGATGGCCGGCGGGTCCGAGGTAGAAGACGAGCCCGGTGAGGTCGTTCGGGGGCTTCTGGAGGGGCGTGGCTCGGTGAGGTGGGTCGAGGACGGAGTGGCGGAGCTTGTGGGCTAGTCGGGGAAGCGAGGGAGGCCCGGTGGCCGTGGTGGCAGTGGACGGCGGCGACGAGCTCCGCTCGGTGGCTGCGTGCGAGAAACAGAGGAGGGGGGGAAGGAGCGAGGAGAGTGAGAGAGGGAGCCAGGGGCTGCGTGGCGATGCTAGAAGGGCCGTGGCGTCGCGGTGGAAGCAGGAGGTGGCCGGGGAAGCAGGAGGTGGCCGAGGCAGCGTCGGCGCCCGTCGGCCACGCGCGCTGCCTACTGGCGCGGGGAAGACGACAGGAGGAGGTGGGCTGGGCCGCGCTGGGCCGGTCCTGTTGGCCACCAGGTGGGCTGCGAGGTGAGCGCCAGGTAAGTGCTCTGTTTTATATTTCTGTTCTGTTTTCTATTTTTTTTAAATTTGTTTTGCCACTGTTTTGAATTTAAAAATAATTCAAACAATGCCAAAAACTCCTCTGAATATTTTTGTTTTGCTAGATGGACTTTTCCAAAAGCTCATAAAATATTTCAGGGGTATTTGAAATTATATTCTAATTATACGAATATAATTCAAATTCAAATAGCTAATGATTTAAATTCAAAGTCCCAAGATTAAGTCCCTAAAAATGTTCAATATTTTGGTTGGGACCAGAACCCTTGCCAAAAATTATCAAACATTTAAGAAGAGCATTTTGGAACAATGAATGAGATTTTAGGGTTTTTGCCCTTCTTTTATTTAAGTTTTTGAGGCTTCCAAATTTCCTCAGTTCAAGTTTCAGAAATTTAAACATGATGCAAACACTAGGCAGCACCAGAAGCTAGGGATGTGACAACTCGCCCCCACTAAACAAGAATCTCGTCCCGAGATTCAAGACGCGAGGTAAGAAGACAAAGGGGACACTAAGTAACACAAACTTCATGATCCAACTGCCTTCTCGAGGTTGTTGGTTGTCCGGCTCAAATTGAACTTGATGTCTTGCCTTCGAAATCTCCATCCAACATGACGATGACAGAAGGAAACTCTACGGAATCGATCTTCTCAAAGATCGAACAACTCGGGATTAACTCACGAAAGGAAGCATAGCAACATCTCTTGGGCTGAGACACGAAGCACACATCTAGAGGATGGAGTGGAACAGATGACGAGGGTTCACTAGGTAGACAATAATTCCACACTTAAAAGGTGGTAAACGATTGTCAACGTAGCGAGGAGTTGAGTTGCCATGATACCACAACGGGGCACCTTAGGGATGGTGACTCATAGATATATCCCCTTAAGTGGCAAAAAGAATAACCTTTGATTCAGAGACCATTGAAACTCTTTAAACCAGCCTAAGGCAATTCTCGAGCGAGCGTTTGGAGGGGGTCGGTAGAATGGCATACTCGGACTTGGATGATGTGGATTACCTTGTTGAAGACAACGTAATGGATGAATTTGCTTACCACCGAAATGGAAGAAACCCGTGGTAGAATGGCACATTGGCGGTGCAAGCTGGGAACAAAATGCAAATGCTGGGAATGATTCTGATAACTGGGGAAGAACCCAACAATAGAGAGTGAATTCACTGTTTGAAAAGGTCATAGCATTGCCGAGGAAACTGAGAGCACTATACAGTTAATGCCGACGATCAAACCTAGCACTTGCGCGTGCTCTCAAAAACTTGAGCATTTCCATAATCATCAAGATTTTACCAATATCCGTGTCAGGGATCCTGGCAACACAACTTGCTACCATGATGAATGATGATGGATGATGCAGATGCAAAGGAAGATAACACTTTCTCAGATTTCACCCTTGGCGGGGCCAAGGAAATAAAATCTGGATGATCGACCAAGAGACATTTAGCACTCCGCTTCTAATGCTCTCCTTAATGTGCTAGCGTAACCCATTCCTTGAAATGGTCTGGTATCTAGAACATCAAGTAAAGGTCGGACTTCGGGAGCACAAAAATCCATAAGGAACAACTAGGGAGGTAAATCCTACGAAATCCTTATGGGGAGGTGGCCAACTTCTTCAATCAAGATACTACAATAATAGGTCTTTCGGCTGGGTGGTGCTGGCCACGACATCCACTTTACCAGTTATCGAGGGACCAATATTATAGTTCTTGGGGAAATGTTCCAACCATCATATCTGCCTGAGATTCAGATCTGGTTGGTGTCAGGATATTCCAGACTCATCGAGTCTAGGAAGAAAAACGAAAGTTTGCAACACAAATCGACGAGATGACGTTGCGAGATTCTCGGGGAATGAACTATGATAGCAAGCTCCAAAGCATGAGCTGGTTCTGCTACGCACGTGTGAACACGCTGTTCCAGGCAAACATGATCACATGGTAGTCTTACAATAAAACACTACCGAGTTCGGGTAGGGAACCATCATTGAGGATATCGAAGTTCTTTCATAAGTCCGGATTAGCTCTTATGAAGGAACTCCTTCTCCTTGAACAAATCAATCAGTGGCTTGGTGTGCTAGGGACACATATAGAATGGAGGTTGCAAGTCTCCGAACCACAGAATACTTCGCACGTATGCATGACTGATTTGGGATGATTCCAAAGGAAACAACATTGACTTTCTCGAATCCACGGCGGCAACTTGCATCAAATGCACATGAACTAGAGGAAGTCACTTCTTACATCCGAACATATGCTTCATGAGCTAGCATGAACAAATGCTTTCAAAAGTTTCCAACACTAGCTTAATGTTCAGCAAAATTATGGAGAAGACAAGGATGTTGTCGATGGGCTCAACAACAATTCATCCAGATTCCCATGGAGATGGAATTCCATAACTATGTGACAAGGTGATAGTATTGGTCAGACCCAAAGATGTAATGGTGTATGCTCGAGGGATCAACCACGAGTAAGACAACATTACGAACATTGTTGGTTCTGATTTGATTTGAGGATAACCCATACTCAAATCAAAGTTTTGGCAAGACAACAGATCCAATAATTTACCACAAGGTTCACTCAAGGAAGATATCATCTACCTTCAACACATACACACACACACACACAAGATATCCCTTAGCATGAACTAAGTCAGACAAGCTTTTATCTTCCAACTCTCCAAGTTGTTGTCTAGCTCAACCAACTAGCTCAGGAATATCCAACACAGATTCTTGGAGAAGGAGTGGTTTATTGGAAACCAACTTGATCACGAGCTCAACATAACAGTCAGGGGACAACCTGGTAATACTTCCGAGAAGATATTCGGAAAATCACGAACCACCGGTATGTTACTAAGCTCGAGAACAATCTCGCTTTTGAGGGCAAGACGATATGATCAAATGAGTGAGGACTTGACAATATCCTAACTCATCAATCGAAGGGTGCACCGAAATAAGGACTAGGTAGCACGATCAGTCTTAGAAGGATGATTCAAAAACCAACACGCTAAGAATGAAATTATTGTCCTTTAACTACCAAGCAACGAGGTTGCTAGGAGTATTGATTTCACACATCACAATTCATTTGTCGGTATTCCGGTTGCATCAACACGAAGACCGAGGAATGACTAATGATGGTGAGAAGTATCACTACGTCAAAATTCATGAGAGTTGTTGCAGTTCTCATGACAAATCTGACATAAAGGGGGTAATACTCCAAGGTAGAACAGAACCAGAAGCTGGATTGGCATTTGATCTGCGGAATACAACTGCTTTGACCCAATCCTAGATATGGATGAGGTACTGGAGTTTGTTTCTCCAAGTCATTCAGGACAGAATGGCTTGACGGACCACAAGAGTAATAGGCATCGATAAACGAATGCACGCATACTCTTGACTATCAATTGATAGACGACGGTCAGAAGACAACTAAAGGGGGACAACTCAAAGGAACATATGTTTTTCTGAGTTGTGGATGCATGGACTAGTATGTCGAACCAAGTTCAACATAATTCTTCCGGATAACCCATGCAGAAGGTTAGGACTGGCAGAGTCGCAACATAGAATAGAGAACCCATCGAGAGCACTCCTGTTATGATCTTTTGATCCAACAAACTACTGCCATAAGTGGTTCATAGTATTTGGAAGAAGGAAAATACCATGGACCTCGAGGACTAATGCAAAAGTTACTAATTTCCTAAAGGAACTAGCAACACTATCAGCATGAAGTAAGTAGAGTGAATCTCGGGTTCAAGAACCCAGAAATAGAATGCCTACTAACTAAATGGCATCACGGGATGCTTTCGATAATGACGGCCAGAATCATCACACTGGAAACACAGATCATGGCTAGACCACTAGATGATCCTCTAAGCACTCAGGGTCATAATTATAATTCCAACATATATGTCGAGGCAATAAATTACCTCAACGCTCCGGTTAGTGTGCTTATTCTGACCATAAAGGACATCGGAAACGGAAAGAAAGGATTTGCAAATGCATCAGACTGTTTAGAAACCTGGGATGACTCGGACAGCATAACGGCTATAAATGCTCAAAAAGATTTGAGACATGCTACAAAAATGGTGGCATAGCCACTCAGAAGCACAATATCAAGGTTTCGAGATCAACAGTTAACATACAGAAGATAGTAGGAACTGAACTGAAGCTTAAATCCAACAATCTTATAAGTCTACGGATTAGTAACACGTGATCCTGATAGAAAGAAAAGAAAGCCTAGTTCCTTAACCCCGTAGAAAAGATAAGATGACTCAGATCAGAAGGGCATGAGGTAAAGGAGTAAAAAGAGCCTTACGTTCCATCCCACAATCAATTCCCTTATATAACTAAAGAATTTCTAGACTCAACTTCGACCAGTTTGGCTTGGTAATCCTACAGGCAGTCAAGCTCTGATACCAACGCTGTCAGGACCCCGACTCAATGCCACATCGATCTAGCATGTAACACCTCATATCACTTTGCGGCCTCACGCACGGTATTCCCACGGGTGTCGCCTTACCTTTGCCCGGGACCGTTTGCGCCTTTTGGCACACGTATATGACAGTGTCGCTAGCATCCATATGATAAGGAGCCCGGGCTGACATGGCTAGTCGTAAACCCAAAGTGGCACAAACCTACAGGGACAGGCATCCATGACCCAACATCGAACGTGTCGGTCATCAGCGGGTGAATCCAGGCTGTAGCACTGGGCTAGCAGGACTCCGGTGAACCGGGCTGTAGCGGGCTAACAGGACTCCGGTATTCATCGCGTGACATTTCCCCGAAGGGACAGACACAGGAACGAAGAAGGACACATGCCGGCCAGCCTAAGTGTTCCGGAGCAGTAGCAAGCTACCATGGCTCGGTGGAAACACTAGGAGACATTTCCCGGTAAGAGAGGCTACTAAAGATAAACAACTAGATAGTCAGATCCCACACATACCAAGCATTTCAATAACATACACACAATATGCTCGATATGTGCAAATACAACATGGCATCACAACATGACTCTACAACTCAAGTATTTATTCAATAGGCTCCGAGGAGCGAGATATTACAAACATGAGTCTCATGACCCAACATTCAGAGCATACAAATCAAAACACAAGCGGAAGCTTAACATGTCTGAGTACAGACATCTACAAATGAAAAGGGCTGAGAAGCCGGACTATCTACCAGATCCTGCCGAGGGCACAAGATCGTAGCTGAGGTATCAAGCTAAACGTCGAAGACCACGCGGAACTACTAGCGAGACTGACGTCTCTCTGCAAAAACATAAAATAGGCAAACGTGAGTACAAATGTACCCAGCAAGACTTACATCAGAACTAGCTACATATGCATCATTTTCAACAAGGGGATGGTGGGGTTTAACTGCAGCAAGCCAGCTTTGACTCGGTGGCTATCCTGAACTACGACTGCAAGTAACTCTTTTGAGGTGGCGCACACGAGTCCACATATTCACCATATCAATACACCACTATGGATCCGCTCCCGTCTCCCTACGAGAACGCCATCCATAGCACTCACGCTTATCTTGCGTATTTTAGAGTATCCACTTTCACTTGTCTATGAACTGATATAAGCAACCCAGAAGTCCTTTTCCGTGGACACGGCTATTCGAATAGATGATGTTAACCCTGCAGGGGTGTACTTCTTCATACATGTTTCCACCACTTAGCGTCTGCACACGACATGTGCTCGGCAGACTTCAAGCGAAAGCCGACGTGGGTGTAGACCACGACCTACCTAAACACTCAAGTCTCTAGTCCAGGTTTATCGCCTATTCGGGTTCCATCCATGAGGAGATCCGGCCGGAGTTTCGCTCACAGCCCCAAACGATGTGTGCAGGGTTCCCGAGATACCTAACGGGTATCCGGTACACCGTGCCACGTACCTACCGCATCACAGCCCACCCCTACGGTCAGCGCTGTCCACGGCCTCCAGCATACTACAAACACCAGAAACTACTTGCAACTCCTGGACAGAGGACTAGGGTGAATAAGAAGTCGAGCGGGGTCATATTTCAGGGCCCAATGTATGGTAGTAGCTGAATCATGGATCACAAACACAGAACTCAGTTCCTGAGGACGGCTGCAATGAGACAACCCACCATGTACTCCTACATGGCCTCTCACCGCTACCTTTACCAAATCGTGTTCACACACTTAGCTCACACACAGTAGGACGTGTTCATACACCTCTGATTCATTCCCGATGAATCAGACCTGACACAACTCTAAGCAATAGCAGGCATGACAAACAAGCATGAATGAGTAGGCACAACAGGGCTCAAACAACTCCTACTCATGCTAGTGGGTTTCATCTATTTACTGTGGCAATGACAGGTCATGCAGAGGATAAAGGGGTTCAACTACCGCAGCAAGTAACAAATATGTCGTTGTTGTCCTAATGCAGTAAAAGAGAGCAGGAGCGAGAGAGTAGGATTGTATCGGAATGAACAAGGGGGTTTTGCTTGCCTGGCACTTCTGAAGATAGCATTGAGTCTTCATCAGTGTCAACGATCACATCATCGGTACAACGTCTATCGAGGGGGAACAACACCGGCAAACACAGAAGAAACACGATCAATGCAATGCACAATATGATGCATGCTATGACATGGCAATATGAATGTGTTTTGGGCTAATGCACCTAGCTATGATTTAAATGAAGTTGGTTTGAATACATGATTCAAATTCCAACTCCATATATGGTTATTTAAATGCCCTTTATTTGTTTTGTCCAAAACAGAGGACAAACATTGTTCAAACATGCATGAAAATGGTACAGATGGGTTCCTTGAATTTTTCTGATAATTTTTCATATATAATTTATCTCATTTGGAGTTACGGTTGATTTTATATGATTTTTAGAAGTTTTGGACATTTTCTGAAAATATTAAATCATTTAAGATTTATTTAAATTCCAGAAAGGAATTATTGCGTCAGCATGACGTTGGTATGACGTCACAGGTCAACAGGGGCTGGTCCGGGTCAAACCTGACCAGTGGGGCCCACTGGTCAGTGACTCAGTTGGTTAACTGGGTTGATTAAGGTTAAACTAATGCTAACGAAAATGTCAGCAGGGCTGGGCCCACATGTCAGTGGCTTAATTGATTAACTAAATTAATTAGTGTTAACTAATCTAACACCTAAACTAACAGGGCAATTAGCACTAATTAAAATCCTACACTAATTCAGTCAAAGGCCGGCCCCACATGTCATGGACACAGGGGGGGTCCCGCCGTGGTCAAAGTGGGTCAAACCCACCGGCGACATGACGCCGGCGAGGCCCGAGACGGCGGCGCGATCCGGAAACGCAGCACGGGCCACGGTTCGGGGCGCGGATGGCACCGTTGGAACCCTGGGCCTCGTCCGCGTCGGCTGGTGCTAGAGGGGTCGCCGGAGACGACCTAAATCGATGGCGGTGTCCGCTTCCGCGGCGGCCGGAGTTCGGGAAAGCGCGGGCGTGGGGCTGCAGCTCGCGTTCGAGCGAACGGAGAGCACAGGCGGTAGCTACGGGGCAGCAGGAGCACGTCGGAGCTACTACGCGAGGCAGAGGTGCTCGGGGGCACGGAGCTCGCCGGCCATGGCGGACGGCGGCTTCGGGCGCTCGCGGGGCAGCGGCTACAGGGCACGCGCGAGAGAGAGAGGTGAGGGGAAAGGAAGAGGGGCTCACGGCGGTGACGACGGAACGCTCGGCGAGGTCGGGGACGGTCCGGAGCCGACGAATTTGACGGTGATGGCCGGCGGGTCCGAGGTAGAAGACGAGCCCGGTGAGGTCGTTCGGGGGCTTCTGGAGGGGCGTGGCTCGGTGAGGTGGGTCGAGGACGGAGTGGCGGAGCTTGTGGGCTAGTCGGGGAAGCGAGGGAGGCCCGGTGGCCGTGGTGGCAGTGGACGGCGGCGACGAGCTCCGCTCGGTGGCTGCGTGCGAGAAACAGAGGAGGGGGGGAAGGAGCGAGGAGAGTGAGAGAGGGAGCCAGGGGCTGCGTGGCGATGCTAGAAGGGCCGTGGCGTCGCGGTGGAAGCAGGAGGTGGCCGGGGAAGCAGGAGGTGGCTGAGGCAGCGTCGGCGCCCGTCGGCCACGCGCGCTGCCTACTGGCGCGGGGAAGACGACAGGAGGAGGTGGGCTGGGCCGCGCTGGGCCGGTCCTGTTGGCCACCAGGTGGGCTGCGAGGTGAGCGCCAGGTAAGTGCTCTGTTTTATATTTCTGTTCTGTTTTCTATTTTTTTAAATTTGTTTTGCCACTGTTTTGAATTTAAAAATAATTCAAACAATGCGAAAAACTCCTCTGAATATTTTTGTTTTGCTAGATGGACTTTTCCAGAAGCTCATAAAATATTTCAGGGGTATTTGAAATTATATTCTAATTATACGAATATAATTCAAATTCAAATAGCTAATGATTTAAATTCAAAGTCCCAAGATTAAGTCCCTAAAAATGTTCAATATTTTGGTTGGGACCAGAACCCTTGCCAAAAATTATCAAACATTTAAGAAGAGCATTTTGGAACAATGAATGAGATTTTAGGGTTTTTGCCCTTCTTTTATTTAAGTTTTTGAGGCTTCCAAATTTCCTCAGTTCAAGTTTCAGAAATTTAAACATGATGCAAACACTAGGCAGCACCAGAAGCTAGGGATGTGACACCGGGTTTTGTCACAATTATCATCATAGAAGTGTCATATGTATGATAGAAAAAAATTTGTTCGGCCCAAAATGTCACGGATGTGTCTTTTTTTTGTAGTGCAGGTCCACGGTGGAGACGAAGTTCTCAAAGTCATGCCATGTGAACTGGAAGACCTGAGGATGAGTTCTACTACTAAACTATCCAGCTGTTGTGTCCTTGTTGCCACATGTCGTGAACAAGTATTTTCCTATAGCATTGTAGTCAGGCGTGTACTCGAGGGTGTACTACACCACAACAATTTCCTAGCGGTGCCTTCGATTACAAAGGGTGTGGTTCTTGTAAAGCTTCCTGACAAACCTGATGAGGACTATAGTCATCGTCATGTTTATGAGTGGAAAGACCACTCTGTTAGGTTCTCCAAGGTTGACGAGATGGCGATGGTGCCATTAGACATCTCTCATTAAGTCCATGGCCTAGTCAGTTATGTGGGGTACATCCCGTAGGTCGGTGGCAGGAAATAGTCTGTAGAGTTTAATTAGTGAAACATGGCTTGTTTGTAGTAAGTACTATTGTTCAGTACATGATTTGTTTGTGTGAACCCTGTATTGTTTAGTACTGCCGCTTTTTTGTTTGGCGAGTCTTGAGAACAGTCTATGTTGATGTTTGCCCACTAAATTTAGTTTGTATATTTTGAAGTATCCAAATCATCTTTTTTGTGAGGACGGTTTATTAATTATGGTTACACTCCAATATCTATATGCATTTCAGGGTTTATCGCACCAACCAGGATTTCCAGTCCCATGGATGTTTCCTCCAAACGAGTTGCCACGACCTTTGGACTGTCCTTCTTGTGGGAGTAACTTGGGGCCCCGCATGCCACCCGTAATTGGACGATCAACATTCTATTTAGAACTTGAACATAGTAATATCATGGAAAGGATTCACTCGTGTCACATCAAGTAACTCTTATTGATTTACTGTCTTGTTTTCTTACTTTTGCTGCAATTTTACAATGCAGGCTTTGCCATGTCACAATCTTTACAGAATAAACCATTTGGTTTGCTCTATGATCATTATTTTAGCAGGTTTCACTTCTTATGATGTGCCAGTAATGAAGGAACTATCCATCATTTATATTACTTGACATAATTGGATCAATCTGTTGTCTGAGTACAATCTGAAGCCCTATGATGAACTGCAGTTTGTTTTAATAAACACGCCACAATTAGTCCTTCTTGGTTTTAAAAGAAGTGAAAAAAATACTGGATCCAGGTCACAGAACCTAGCGAAGTTAGAGAGCTAAAGTATGAAATCATAGCAGACTAGAGACGATCGCTGCTGTCTCGCACATCGATACCACCTTCATCATCAGATCGAGCACCAGCACCTGCTCCGACGGCACTGGCTCTAGCACTGATAGCGGCAACAACTTAGTTTGATCCACCAGACGATTGGGCTCCGGCCGCGTCAGCGGATCAAGATGATCTATCGGAGGACCGGGCACCAACACCGGCACCTGCTATGACACCAGCACCAGCTCCACAAGGAGCACCACCTCCGGCAGCAGCAGCGGCACTACCAGTCGCACCGGCATGGGCAACAGCAACGGCTCCAGCACCTGCACCAACACTTTCATTGGCAGCCCAAGTGCTTCGTTCTTTTCTCTTTTCATGTTTTTCACATGATTCACTGTGTTGATCTAACTATTTGTCTATGTGTTCTTGCTTGCAAACAGAGAATTCCTAGAGCAACGAGGGAATCGTTCGATTGTGGCCAAGTTTCTCTTACCATGCGCAGCCTTGGTGTGAATGAACCTACTCAATATATCGTAAGTACAAAGGATGGTCGCATGATGATTGATGCTAAAGGCTGGTCAAGGATGAAAAATCTATCAAATCTTGCGGTAGGGGATGATGTCAAAATCTAACTTTCTCAGCAAGGAGAGCTGGTCCTAATCAACTTTCATATTTTTCAGTAGCAGCACGCAGCTGCCGAACTGATCTATCCTCCGAGAGCTTTTGATGAATTAATATGGCATGGTGAAACAAGTATCCTTTGTGTATAAGTAGTACGAAAGTACTTTTTATCACATAGGATATCATGAAAGAATTGCAACTCTGATTGCTGGTTAGGAACTGTCGTTCGATTTCATTCTAACAACTGCTATGCTTTATTTAATTTTCTGTATTCGCCTTGCGACATCAACTAAAACCAGCGTCGTACTGATCACTTTCAATATGAAATGCGCTGAGTTAGAACACATGCCCCCCCAAACATGCAGGCCCACTAGCCTATGGCCCAAAGTCCAGAACCGTCAGCCTATCTGAGTATTATATTCTCAGCTGAACCCCCATATTATGTTATATATATTCCCCTTGATTTTTCTTATGTATAAAGTTGTTATATAAAAGATTTTTATATTTCTTTACACAGAGAGTATCTCTCTGTCAAAAATATATTTATGTGTAACTAATTACTCCTACCTTTCTACTTCCTTCCGCTGATATGCAGGCCATCCAGCAATGGGGTCCACGTGCCATGCACCAAATTCGAGTGCACAACTGCACCATAGACTCACCCCGGTCATAGCACCGCATTAATTCACAATGAGCCATCAAATCACAAAACCCCCACCTTTGCAGCTTTACAAGTAAGTTGGACGGATGAAACATCAATACTTCACTGGGCCTGAATCCCCTTCTCCCTCGTCTGCTTGTTCATAGAAAACCTCCTCTCGGCTATGGCACATGGTTTTCTCATGGAGAACTAGGTACGAATTCTTCATCCATCCCAGATAAATCCTAGTCCCTTGGTCGCAAGTAATCCTAGGATGTCAGCCACCGCCGCTAATGCATTTTTGTTCCTACTGAGTCTACTGTGTTTCATTTGCAGTGCCCAAAGTGCAAGGATCTACAGTTTTTTCGCCCTCGGCGAGACGCCACACTTGTTCCTTCTCATCCTAACACAGGATTTTCAAAGGCGCATAGTATGTTCCTAGAATCGTCTTGTCTATCCGGGAGGGTTGGGGTTTTTTGAACATGCCGAGGACTAATTTGGAAATTTTGATTGCTATATTTGGATAAAGGGTACTAGTACCATGGTCAAAACTGACATGAAAGAGGAATTATTTCTAGATTTGGATAGTGAATACATTGTTTTCTCATATTATTTTTCTTGTAGTGCATTCCTTGCTCTACCAGAATACATGTACTCAAGATGGTCGGCCTTGCCATAACTGAATACATCAATTTAATGGTCACATTAAAGACAAGCCATGGATATAAGTTCCGAGTTGGGTTCATGAACCAAGAAGATTGCTCCTTTTTTATGGACAAACTTGGATAAACTTTCTCAAGTGTTACGGACTGAAAGTTGGTCCACGAATGTTGATGTAAATAGCAGAACCTAGTCTCGTCTTCACTGTGATCTTCCACCCCGACGTCATTCCAGTATTTCCTCCATGTTAGTTTGTATCTGGTTCTTGCATGTTGCTTCGATTCCTTCTTAATCCACCTATTCTATCTAACTAATCACAAGTTGACTATAGAAGTAGCAACGATTTGTGATTCCCTTGTCTCACGAAGATGCTACTTCTAACTAATATTTCTTATAATTAGTTGCACGTGTAGGTTATTTCAAAGTTAAGCACACTACTCGTTTGTTATTCTATAAGAACTTGACTATTACTGATGACACTAAAGTTGACTGGGATGACATCCACCAGTTCCTACACTTTATTGATCGTCTTGAGGTCCTTGTGGGGTTTTTAATGGTGGAAGGCCACGCGGGATATGTGTGCCACTGGTGCACATGTTGAACAGGTCCAACTGTGTCAAGAAACTTATGGTATGAGCTGTTTTCTGTTATATATGTTCTTCATAAACTCTTGCTTATACACAGTTTTACAGCTGGGATCTTCTTGAAACAGAAACTGCACAGTTCTACTGTTCCTATAAAGATGCCTGGCCATGGTCGTGTCAGACTTGCGCTTGGTCACAACATGATGTTTATATCGACCTACTCCATTTTACTTGGAGGTGAAAAGATACTTACTCATGGATGGTCTCAAATAATGAAGACTCGTCCATCTTGGAGAATAGTATAGAAGGTTATGCTCATGCTTTTCCATGGCTGTAAAGTGAATATCCTCTTTATTGACCACATTACAAGATGAAGCTGCTTTCAGAAGCTTGAGGATACACGGGGTGGCGCCTGAGCCTTGTCCTAGGGCTTGGTGACCTCACCTTGGTTAACTATTGGAAAAGTAGCACTATTTAAGGCGTGCTATGTACGGTTGAACCTGTATAAATATGCATACTTCTTTCATCTATTGTTGTTAAGTGCCCCTGCGGGTTTCAGTTAAGGTTGTTAAGTACTCCTGCTGCTTTTACCTTCTATCATGTTTCTTCAGTCTCGTCTTCCTGCAGCCAAAACCAAACCAGCGCCGGCAGGGCCTCCTGCTTCCGCCTCCCACAGCTGGTTGCACCTCAACGAACGCATCGCCACCCAACGTCTCCTAAATTGTTAATGTCGACGTCTGAGGCCTCACCGTCGTCCTCCGCACGCTTTGGTGCACTTGCCGTGGTGCCACCCTCTCGCGTTGTCAACATGGACAACAAACAAGAGGAATCAGGAGAGGACTATATGCGGAGAGGATGACAGTAGGGACCCACCATGTCCATGGTCGCACGCAAGCAAGTTCCTCATTTTATGTTATATACGTCATTGTCAACATGTACAAAAATAAAATGCTTCCTCCTAATGGTTTGCTGACATCTGGAACCCACGAACTTGGCAGCGTATAGTCAATTGACACCTGGGATATAGCTGCTTGAGCAGTATAATTTTTTGTGTTATTGTTGAGACGGAGTAGGGTTTCAACTGGGTTGTGGCCCATCTAGCCCAGGCTTCTATTTTACGTTGACCACATGACTAGCCTAGTTTATTTTTTCTGAAGAATACCCAATCTAGGCCTACTTATTTTTCTCTACCCTGCTAGGCTGCAACTCTTTCAACATGGCTGCCAATCATAAAAGTAATAACAAATGGGCTGTAAATGTAAAAACACACGACAAATTGGCAAATACTTTAAAATTTCTGAATTGTTTCACATTTTTAGATTCGAATTTCATTGGGCTTTAACCTAATTTAAATATATCTTCAAAGTACTTTAAATCTGGCTCGACATTTTGGTATTAAAAATAGTTTGGACCCCACTGAAATATGTGAAATTTCGTTTAAATTTTTAACCCTGGCCCTGACCAACAAAAGAATGGACTACAATTAATTGAATAAGAAGTTGCAATGAGTTGTAAATTATTAAAAAATAGGGTATGGGCTGACTTGTGGGCCTATTTAGTCGACGCGTAAGCAATATTTTTTTTACTTATTATATACGTCAACAAACGATTCTAGCAGATGTGACCTTTGGATGTCAATCCAACGACCATCATGCTTCTTCAATCTCTGATCGTCTTGCTCGAGCCGCCAAATCCAGCACTGGCGGGACCACCTACTCCTGCCTACCGTGGCCGTCTATGCTACCGCGCAGGCCTCACCGCCTCTTACTACTCCCAACCTTGGCCAGACCATCCCTCTACTCACCCACATCCCTCCACTCTTGTGGCTTGCCACCTCCAAGTCATTCCCTTCCTGGGTCTCGCCGTCGTGCATTGCGTTGGTGTTCTTGGCGCGGCGTGGTCAACGTTGTCAACAAACAACAACATTGAAAGAGGTATGTACATACAGAGGCTGACAGTTGGGACCCACATGGTCCATGGCCGTATGCAAGCAAGTACCTCCTTATTATGCCAAAAAGAATGAATCATCCCCATGATAGCTTGGACCCACCAGCTATATCTTGGCACATAAGGAAGTGCCTCCTAATTAAGAAAGAAATAATGATTGCTCCCATGATAGCTGGGGCACACCAAATTTAGAGGCTAACTTGTGTCCCTACTAAGTAGACGCGTACTTAGGGCTTTGTCAACTTAGTCAACAAACGATTCTATCACCAGTGACCGCTAGATTGTTAACATCCAATAGTCGTCCTACTTCTTTAACCTCTGATTTTCTTGCTCCACCCGTCCAAACCATCGCGTGCTCCTGCCTCCCGTGGCCGCTTGTGCTTCCACGCAAGGCTCACCACCCCTAAATACTCCCACCGCTGGCCAGGCCATCACTCTAATCACAAACACCCCCTGTTATTCTACAGCAACATCAGCTTAAAACCGCAGCCCAACCAATCAACCCTCGTAATACCCTCCGTGTGTTCTCAAGCTTTGTGTTGTTCCCTGCCTCACCGTATTCCACCGCCTGGGTGTTGTCCACTCGGTGTGGTTAACATGGTCAATGAATGACAGCCATCGGAACAGGACTATACGCGGTGAGGCTGCTAGATGGACCAACCAGCTACATCTTCGTACGCAAGGAAATGTTTCCTTATTACGCACAAAAAAAGAATCCTCCCCCTGTCTGCTCGGACCCACCATCAATATATTTGCACAAAAGGAAGTGCCTCCTTATCCTCCCTAATAGCTGGGACCCACCTGGTCGAAGCGTACGTAGTGTTGTCATTCTGGTCGCAAACGTGTATGTACATACTGGCCCATCGGTCTTTCTGCCATGATGAACTGTGGCCCAGTACGGAGCGGTAGATGTTCAGGCAGTCCCGTCTATATCGTGTACATTTACATATAACCACATTGCAAGAAAGTAAATACGGCCATGTACGTACATACGGGCAGGGTCTCAAATGCGTACAGCGATGGCGTCCTATTCATTGGCAGCCAACCGACTGGGTCGGAATGGAGAGCCAGCGTTGTGTTCATCGGGAGGCAACAGACTAGGTCGGAATGCTTCGTGTTCATCGGGAGCCAACCGGATTGGACAGAATAGCCGAAATGGGGTCTGGCATATCGTAGTATGGAGGAAACTGCCATTTGTTCGACCGGCTACAGTCGAAACAGGGTGATGTTGATCGGGAGGGGTGTAGCGTACCACAAAACAAAGGAAACAGACTTATGTTGGAGCGCCTATAGTCAAAACAAGGTCCTGTTCATCAGGAGGGGTGTGGCGTACCGCAAAACGGGACTCCACGGGCTACTGTTCATCCACCGTCTACTGCCTTGCTCCATCCTCCACGAGCTACTATTCATCCACCATCGAGTTCCTCTAACCTCCACTTGCTACTGTTCATCCACCGCGACCTTCCTCCTACCTCCACTAGCTACTGTTCATCCACGGGTCCTGTTCATCCAGCCTCCACCGGCTACTTTTCAACCAGCCCTCCATGGGGTCCTGTTCATCCACATCCACCTCCTTGATCGGGATCATGTTCATCCAGCGGCAACGACATCTATACTACCATGCCATCCTGTTCATCCAACCCCCACCGAGAACTGTTCATCCAACCGCCAACAACATTCACTGTTCATCAAGAGGTAGCAGGTTCGATCGGCTTCAGTTAGCAGTCGTAGCGAAGGAATCGCACGTGTTCAGTAAACAACCGAGGGATCGATCCCTCTGGCTGAGTAACATAGCTAGTGCAATCGCTCATGTTTAGTAACGTAGCTAGTGCAATCGCGCGGGTTCAATAAGTGAATGCCTCACTCGGGTTTAGTTAGAGCCCAACGCCTCACACACACGCGCCTACATGTATGATAGAAATGCGCAAACTTCCGTGCATCGCTCGGCCCTGACCACCCACCATAACCGGGAACTCCCCGAAATTTTCCTTGCCCTCGCTTCTACCACGATTTTTTTCCTGTCATGGACGACCCAAAGAATGTCATGCAGGTGCGTCCCCGGCTTGCCCAAGACGAAAAGCCCATTTTATGTAATGGTTTTTTGTCATAGAAGTAGTAGCCCACCACATCTATGATGGTACGTGGTTTTGTCACAATTATCGTCATAGAAGTTTCATAAGCATGATAGAAAAAAAAATTCGTTCGACCCAGAATGTCACAGATGTGTCTTTTTTTATTGTAATCTGAGACATAAATGCATCATTTTTTGCAGGTGGACAAAATTTAGATAAAAAAATTCTGCAACAAA
Organism: Triticum aestivum; assembly: GCF_018294505.1. NCBI lineage: Eukaryota > Viridiplantae > Streptophyta > Magnoliopsida > Poales > Poaceae > Triticum > Triticum aestivum. Next base: position 356,349,936 of record NC_057804.1, read on the forward strand.
CATCCCAAGAAGTAATACTGCCTTTACGCAAAGCTAAAAGCCATTCTTTGGCTTTTCCTCTCAAAGATAAAGGAAATAAGCAAAGTTTCAAAGCATCTGGGTCATAATCCTTTATGTGTGTCATGTTGCACAATTCAGTAAATTATCTAAATGCATACCTGCATCTTCGGAAGCATACCTGCATCTTTGGAAGTAGAGCCTCCAAATTGGTTTTGTTGAACCATGGAAACTAGGTTCGGTTTGATCTCATACTCTGCAGCTGCAATATAAGGTTGTGCTATTAGTTCATGCATGAAATTGTTTCTAAGTGTAGCAAAACTACCAAGATTACGAGACATAGTAACTTTTTGTTTTTTCTACTGAAAAGACTTGCAACAAAATAAAACTAAAACTAAAACTAAAAAAATTTAAAATTAAAACTAAAAACTAACTTTAAAAAACTCTAAACACAAAGACTAGGAATAGTAACCTCCTCCCCGACAATGGTGCCAGAAAAAGGGCTTGATATCTCCTTTTTATTGATGAATATTGGAAAAAGAAAGGGTATCCTCACCTATTTTCCATAGGTGACCCTGGGTATCAAACCCACGAGAGGAAGACTCCATTGAAGCAATGGTCTCTAGCAAGCTTTTGCCAAAGTGTCAAATCTAGCTTTTGACCAGATCAACAAGCAAATTGTGATTCAAACTCTTATAATAAAAAGAAGGTACGAGGATGAGGTATTAATGCTTACAAACATGTATTTGTGTTGGGATAAAAAATGATATTGGTTTGTGCTCGCAAAGTCACCCATCAAGAGGTGCTTGCTTCCTATCAGAGTGGGGGATGTGTCCAAATAACATCTTGACCAACACGAGTCCTACATCAAGAATCAGTTGGCATACCGAAGGCCCTATCTGCCTCGTGGGGTTGCCCCGATAATTAAGATAATAATATCAGACAAAAGCATTGGGCGTTTCATGACTACACCTCATGAATCCCCAAGGATATGATCCATATTACCCTACTAAACCTTACTGTCACCGGTGTTCGGTATAACACTTCATGACCCCCTTGCTCTTAGCCTCATAGGTTCTTAATCTCCATGATCCTGGGTATCTGCAGGGCTGAAGATCATCGACAAGACAAGAGACACTTCACGAAACAATTTTATTTCACACATACGAGACGTTGTGTCGAAGACTTCCATTGATCCCTTCACCTAATACCCGGGGTTGCAAGGCTCATGCCTCACCCCATACCTTACTAAACTTTTCACACATGGACATTCGACCGCGAGAAGAAACCATTGAAGAACACATCCTAAGATTGATTGATTGCAATATGTCTTACAACGAATGCCTTGTGCGATGCATGATTAAAGTATGAACTAGATGAGAGAGCACTATGTTGGTGGAGATGGCTATGGAGGTGAAAATAGCGGCGGCTAGGGTTTGTGGATGAAGATGATGATGAACAGGTTATGGCTATGCTCGACACTCCTCTTTCTCCCCCTTTGTTGACATTTCAACTGGGCCCCCTTTATAAAAGTTATTTAGGTGGACGACCTGCTTCGGTTTCCATGCCAAACAGCCGCTCATGCGAGTGCGTGCGGTCGCATGGAACATCGTCTTTGGCCCTGGTGGCTTTCTGATGCCTCCTGGTGACTTTTTTCTTCTCCATTTTCCTTCCTTTCCTTTCTCCCATGAGATTTCTTCCCTTTTTAGCCCATTCATTTCCTATGGAAAAATATAAAAGAGAGGATTTGTAGAATCCTTTACATTCATTAGTCATTAGTGGCAATATCGGAGTGAATATCTCCATTTTAATGAAATAATTCAGTTTAAACAAGCATGCAATGAATGTAAAAAATATCACTCATCAACTCCCCCAAGCTTAAACTTGATCATCCTCGAGCAACATAGAGAGAAATCCAAAGCATAAGGAACTCAGTTGTTTAAACCAAAATAACGAGAAGGTTTTGGTTCACTTATGATTAGTATGCCTAGATAGCCCTCCGCTTCTTGACATGAAAACTTATTAGAGATATAGCGGTGGCATGGTTATAGTCCAAGTGTTTGTGAAGCAAAGATAATCAACACAAGGTTTCTGATCTACTAGATAAAACAACTCTGCAACACTTCATTTCATTTAATCTAGACAAAACTTGGTTGCCAGGAATGCATGGAATAGTTTATTAAGATAGAGCCATGAGAACATAAGTTAGGGAGTAAAAGCATGTAGTAAAATATGATGCTCAAGTGCTCCTGAGCACACCCACAATTGATTCCTCCTCTAGGCTTTTAAACACTTTATCAATCATTGTTTCTTGGAACTTTGATTATCACGTGAAGGAGATTATGCCAAATAAATGATTATGCATAGGTTTTCACTATGTCTTAATGTTTGGGAACTATGGACCTTTAGCAATTATGTCTCTTTCGAGCTCTTTTGATCAGTACCCTTTATTTACCACCTACACACCCACTCAAGAGACACCTGAGTAATATTCGTTCATAGTGTTGCCATTATGTACGGTAACAAATTGTAACATCCCAAGTTTCCCATTTGGAATGTTCTACAATTATAGCTAAGCATCTTTGCATATTGTTTGAAATTGAGTGGCATTTGGATTTTTTTTCCAGAGGCTTTTGAGTTTTTTGAATTTGGATTCAAATTGGCAGTTGAATTTATTTCAAATCCATTCTTGACAAATAATTGAGCAAAAGTATGAGAGTAGTAAACATGACACTACAAAGATGTCATAAGAAAAAATATTGCCAAAAAGTTTGAATTCAAATTTGAATTTTATTTGGAATTTCCAGAAAGTGTTTTTTTTAGTTTCATTTTTGCCCCTGGAAAAATAATTATGTTGTAGGATAAATTCCCCTGAGAATTTTGATATATATATGTCCTATATAAAAAAATATTCTCCTATATTTTTTATTCCTCCCTCTGTCTAATTAAAAAAAAGCCCCAGGCACCAGCTAGGCCAACCAGCCCAGCCAGCGCCTAGCCGCAACCCACCAGCGGGCCAGGCGCCAGCCCACCAGCTAGCCAGGCCGCCAGCCCAGCCACTACCCGCACCCAAACCCCCTCGCCCTTGGTCGCCCGCTCTCTTTACCCCCCTCTCTCTCTCTCGTTGACGCCCTGGGCTCGCACTCATCTCTTTACCCTCACCCACGTCTCGCCGCGCTAGAGCGCGACCATCGCCGCCCTTCGCCGCGATCTTCTTGGGATAACGATCCCGTGTTGCCCCCTCGCCCACGACCATCCCATATATAAAGTCCTGCCTCTCCTCCCTCGAAACCCCCTAAAACCCTAGCTCACACCCCACCACAGACGACGCCCGCGCCATTTGGATCTCGCCATCCACCGCCTCGGTTCGCCGCCACTTCCGCCGTCGGTGAGCACCCCCTGCCCATCCATGCTACTCCACCCGCACCTCCACTTCCTCACGCACCTCCCTGACATCCTCACGTCGCCTAGGAAGCGGCGGAGCCGTCGTCCCCAAGCTTGACCGCCGCTCGCCGGAGCAGCAGCTCACCAGGGAGCCGCCACAGTCGTCCCGATTGCCACCGTCGTCCCCGAGCTCCACCGAGACCACCCCAACGACGCCCTCGAGCAGCCGCACCACCCCGACCACTCCTCCTTCCTCCCCGATCACTGGAGCCGTCGTAGCGTCGACGGCTGAGTTACTATCGCCGTCGTGTTCGCTGTAAGTAACCAGAGGTACCCGCAGCCGTCCGATCTTAAATCTACGCTTTAGATTTGATTTGTGAAGGGGTACAATTTTTTTATAAGCCAGTTTAGTTGCCTGTTCAGTTAGATCGAACCGACTATTTTTTTTGGTTAGCCACGGGCGCTGTCAGGACCCCAATTCTATGCCACACCGATCTAGCATGTAACACCTCATATCACTTTGCGGCCTCACGCACGGTATTCCCACATGTGTCGCCCTACCATGCCCGAGACCGTTTGCGCCTTTTGGCACACGTATATGATAGTGTCGCTAGCATCCATATGACAAAGAACTCGGGCTGACATGGCTAGTCGTGAACCCAAAGTGGCACTAACCTACAGGGACAGGCATACGTGACCCAGCAACGAACGTGTCGGTCATCAACGAGTGAATCCGGGCTGTAGCAACTGGGCTAGCAGGACTCCGGTAAACCGGGCTATAGCAGGCTAACAGGACTCCGGTAGACACCGTGTGACACTTCTCCAAAGGGACAAACACAGGAACGAAGAAGGACACATGCCGGCCAGCCTAAGTGTTCTGGAGCAGTGGCAAGCTACCAGGGCTCAGTGGAAGCACTAGGAGACATTTCCCGGTAAGAGAGGCTACTAAATATGAACAACTAGATAGTCAGATCCCACACATAGCAACAAACATTACACGTATGCATAACATGCAAGTATGTGTTGTTCAACATGGAATCACATCATAACTCAACAACTCATATATATAAGGCTCAAAGAGCCATCATAGCATTTATTACAAGCAGGGGTCACATGACCCAACATTCAGAGCAAAAAAACAACAAGCGGAAGCATTACATGTCTCAGTACAGACATCTACAAATGAAAAAGTATGAAGAGCCTGACTATCTACAACATCCGATCAAGATCATAGCTGAGGTACAAGCTACTTGTCGAAGTCCACGAGAACACTAGTAAGACCGAAGTCTCCGCTGAAAAAAACATAAATAAAGCAACATGAGTACAAAGGTACTCAACAAGACTTACATCAGATCCTATCAAACATGCATTTGTATCAAGAGGGTAATGTGGGGTTTAGTTGCAGCAAGCTAGCTTTGATTCGGTGGCTATCCTGTTCTACGACTACGAGAACTTCTTTGAGGTGAGATGGCGTACACGAGTCCACTAATCACCACACAATACACTACTATGGATTCATCCCCGTCTCCCTATGAGAAGGCCATCCATAGCACTCACACTTGTCTTGACCATTTTAGAGTATCCACTTCAAGTTGTCTATGTACCACGTAAGCATCCAAGAAGTCCATAACCGCGGACCCGGCTATTCGAGTAGATCATATTAACCCTGCAGGGGTGTACTTCTTCACACACGGTCTCGCCACTTACCGCCATGTACACGTCATGTATCTCGGCAACCTTCAAGCGGAAGCCTGGCGAGGGTGTCGGCCACGACCTGACTAACCACACAAGACTCTAGTCCAGGTTTATCGCCTATTCAGGTTCCATCTGCAAGGAGATCCGACCGGGGTGTCGCTCGCGGCCCCAAACGATGTGTGCAGGGTTCCCAAGCCAACCTCGCCGGATGGATCTACACTTGGTACACCGTGCCACTTCTGCCTAGTCTGTCCCAAGCCCACCTGGCCGGGTGCCACTTGGTAGACTACTAATACTACCTACAAACACTAGAAACTAGTTGCGACTCCTGGACAGAGATCAAGTTGGTTAATAAGTCGAGAGGGGTCGAGTTACCGGAACCCAATGTGTGGTAGTATCGACTCATTGGACAACATACATAGAACTCAGTGCTTAAGGACGGTTCCACTGAGACAACCCACCATGTACTCCTACATGGCCTCTCACTGCTACCTTTACCAAATCATGTTCACACACTTAACTCTCAGCATCAAAACATCGAACACTGACACATACCTGACACAACTCTAAGCAATAGCAGGCATGGCATGGTAGGAACACAACATGGCTCAATCAACTCCTACACATGCTAGTGGGTTTCAACTATTTACTGTGGCAATGACAGGTCATGCAGAGGAATGGGTTCAACTGCTGCAACACAAAGTAGCATTTGAAATGTTGTTGTCCTAATGCAATAACTGAGAGCAGGAGCGAGAGAGTAGGATTGTATCGGAATGAACAAGGGGGTTTGCTTGCCTGGTAGATCAACAAGGAAGGCACTGCTCCTCAGACAGGTACTCTGGAACGGTCTCCGGAGCAGGACCTATCGAGAAGGAACGATGTCGGCAATCAATGCACAAGCATATGCAAGAATATGATGCATGCACATGGGATGAAGATGTGATGTTGTTTGAGCTAATGCAACTAGCATTCATTAGGTTGAAGTCCATTTGAACGAAAGGTTCAAATGCAACTCCAAGTTAAGTCTTTTATAAATGCCATTTTAGTGTTACACTTATATAGTAGGTATAAGTTGGTTTTTCATGCATGAAACTAGGTCAAATGGATAGATTGCATTTTTCTGATAATTTTTCGTATATAAATTATTTCAATCTGAGCTACGGTTGAATTTCTATTTTTTTTTGAAGTTTTGCTAATTTTCTAGAATTTGCTGATTTAATTTAAATCTAGAAAATAAATAATTGCGCCAACATGACATCATCACTACGTCAGCGAGTCAACGTGGTTGTCCAGGTCAAAAGTGACATGTGGGGTCCACACGTTAGTGACTCACTAGGAAAACCCGGTCAAATCCAGCGCTGACTTGGTTTGACTGGTGGTGGGGCCCGTTGTCAGTGGCAGTGAGGTTGCTAATTAGGGGGGGGGGTTAATGCAAATGATGCGCCACGTCGGCACCCGCCGGAGCACGGCTAGCGACGACCATATCATGCGGCGGAGGCTCCCCGGAGTGGCTCGGGACGACGCTACAGGGGGTAGTTTGCGTTGGGGGTTTGGCTCTACGGGGAGCTGGAGGAGTGGCGCATCCACCTGTGGCAGCGACTGGAGCTGGGGTGGCCTGTAGTGGCGGTGGCGGCGAGTTGGGCGGTGGCCGGAGTTCGGCCAGGTGCGCGTGGGGTGCTACGGGGCACGGGGATGGCGGATGAGAGCACCGGGGCGAGTGAGAGCGGTCGGGGCGGCGCGTGGCGTCGCGGGGGGCATCCAGACGACAAGGGGGAGAAGTAGGAGATGGAAGGGGACGTGGCCCCAGTCGGACGCGTGGCCGTGCGCGCCGTCGCGTGCCCCTATCCTCCTGGCGCGAGGAAGGGGACAACTGGCATGGCCAGCTGGCTGGGCCGGCCTGCTGGGCCGCTGGGCCAGGCTAGGCCGCACAATGCCAGGCCGCGGGTAAGTCTAGGTAAGCTTTTTCCTTTTTGTTTAACTTTTCTATTTTCTAATATTTGTTTTGATTTAACAAAAATATTAAATTATTTATTTACTTCTGTCAATTTTTGTAGGAAATAGTTGGAGTGCTCCAAAACTCCTCACCAATTAACATAAGTTTTGGACATATATTATACATATAACAAATATATATCCAGAGCAATTAATTATTGGATTAATTCCAAATGCCCAAAATAAATACTTATGAGCTCATTAAAAATATTGGTTTGATTTTTATCTCTATCCAATATTTTCAGAGAGCAACATGAGCATTTTCTTGTACCTTTTTGGAGTAATTTTTATTTGGGTCATTTCCAGAAATGATTTTGAGGGTTTCACAAATCCCCATTTCAAATTTAAATGGAATTTAAACATGATGCACAAATGACCAGCTAGACAACTCGCCCCCACTTGAAAGAATCTCGTCCCGAGATTCAGGGGTCGACGGAAAGAAGGTGGGGTACTCCAGTCGAAGACGATCTTCTCGCTCCCAAGTAGCTTCTCTCTCGGAATGATGAGACCACTGAACCTTGAGAAACTTGATGTTATGATGTCGGGTAACACGCACTGCTTGATCAAGAATGCGAATCGGGTACTCTCGATATGTGAGGTTATCTTGGAGATCAAGCGTTTCGTGGTCCACTCCGCGGATAGGATCCGAGAAGCAACGCCTGAGTTGAGAGACATGGAAGACATCATGGACTCGAGAAAGATGTGGGGGTAGTTCCCACTGGTAGGCAACCTCTCCTCTTTTGGCGAGAATGCGAAAAGGACCAATGTAACGAGGAGCCAACTTGCCCTTGATACCCGAACGATGGGTACCCTTCAAAGGAGTAACCCGAAGGTAAGCTTTGTCACCAACTTCATAAGTAATATCCTTATGATGACGATCATACTGACTCTTTTGACGAGACTGGGCTGTTTTCAAATTCTCACGAATGATGCGAACTTGCTCTTCTGCCTCCTGGATCATGTCCGGTCCAAAGAATTGTCTTTCACCGGTTTCTGACCAGTTCAAAGGTGTTCGACATCTTCGTCCATAGAGAATCTCAAAACAAGCTTTCTTGAGACTGGATTGATAGCTATTGTTATAAGCAAACTCGGCAAAAGGAAGACATTTCTCCCATTCCATACCGAATGAGATAACGCAAGCTCTAAGCATGTCCTCGAGAATTTGGTTGACCCTTTCCACCTGAACACTCGACTGAGGGTGGAAAGTGGTACTGAAGGAAAGATGGGTTCCCATGGCAGTTTGGAAACTCTCCCAGAAGTGAGAAGTGAAAAGACTACCACGGTCTGAATTGATCTCTAGTGGAACACCATGAAGTGACACTATTCGAGAAATATATAAGTCAGCTAGCTGGCTAGCAGTGATACTCTCTCGAACAGGAAGGAAGTGAGCCACTTTGGAAAGACGATCAACTCCTACGGAGATAGCGTTATTCCCTTTCTTTGTCCTGGGAAAGCCGGTGATGAAGTCCATACCAACTTTATCCCATTTCCACTCAGGAATGGCCAAAGGCTGAAGGGTGCCAGCAGGCCTTTGATACTCTGCCTTAAGGCGACGACAAACGTCACAATTAGCAACGAAGTCGGCGATTTCTCTCTTCATCCAAGTCCACCAGAACCTCTGGCGTCGGTCCTGATACATCTTAGTACTACCAGGATGAATCATGAGAGGGGATTCATGTTCCTCCTTAAGAATCAAATGCTGCATATGTGACTCTTGGGAACCACCAAGCGGTTCCCAAAGTAAATAACACCTCGTTCATCCATAGAGAAACAACCATCTACTCCATTGGAGATATTTTTCTTGATTCGGGAGATTCCCGTATCATGCTTCTGGACTTCTATGATACGATCCACAATAGTAGGGTTCACCACCAAGGTAGAAAGGAATCCGTGAGGAGCAATGTGAAGGTTAAGCTTACAGAATTCCTCATGGAGAAGTGGTTGGCCCTGCTGCAACATGAGATTGTTGCAATAGGATTTATGACTTAGTGCATCAGCCATGACATTGGCTTTGCCTGGGTGTAGGTAATCCCTAGATCATAATCTGAGATCAACTCCAACCAACATCTTTGCCTAAGGTTCAAATCTGGTTGGGTGAAGATATACTTGAGACTCTGGTGATCGGTGTAGATCTCACAACGTTTACCAAGAAGGTAATGTCGCCAGGTCTTGAGTGCATAGATTACGGCTGCAAGCTCTAGATCATGTGTAGGATAATTCTCCTCATGTGGATGCAACTGTCGAGATACATAGGGAATCACATGACGATCCTGCATAAGAATGCAACCTAATCCCTGTCGTGAGGCATCACAGTAGATAACAAAGTCCTTCATGAAATCCGGTGGCACAAGTATGAGAGCAGAAGTCAGGCATCTTTTCAGTTCCAGAAAACTGTATTCACACTGTGGGGACCACTCGAACCTTTTATCTTTCTTGAGAAGTTCCGTGAGGGGGTTGGCTACCTTGGAGAAGTTTTCAACAAAGCGGCGATAATAGCTGGCTAGACCAAGGAAACTCCTAACTTGTTTAACTGTTTCAGGTCGAGTCCAATCGAGAACAGCCTTAACTCTCTCGGGATTGATAGCAATGCCCTTACCAGAGATTACGTGGCCTAGGTAGGTCACTTCTAGCAACCAAAATTCACACTTGGAGAACTTGGCATAAAGGCGGTGCTCTCTGAGTTTTTCTAACACAAGTCTAAGATGTTCGGCATGCTCTTCCTTGTTCTTCGAGTAAATAAGAATATCATCGAGGTAAACCACGACGAATTTATCTAAGTACTCCATGAAGATCGAGTTCATCAAGCAAGAGAATGTAGCTGGAGCGTTGGTTAGACCAAAGGACATGGCGGTGTACTCGTACTGGCCATAATAAGTGACAAAGGCTGTCTTGGGGATGTCCCCGTTTCTAATCTTGATTTGGTGGTAACCTAACCTCAAATCCATCTTGGAGAAGACTAAGGATCCAGCGAGCTGATCATACAGGTCGTTGATCCTGGGGAGCGGATATTTGTTCTTTATCGTGACCAAATTAACGGGACGATAATCTACAACCATCCAGTCCGTACCATCCTTCTTCTTGACGAAGAGAACGGGGCAAGCCCAGGGAGAAGAACTAGGTCGGATGAAACCCTTTTGCAAGGACTCATCAAGTTGTTTCTTAAGCTCGGCTAGTTCTAAGGGTGCCATTTTATAAGGTCTCCTAGAGATTGGAGCGGTTCCTGGGATAAGATCTATGACAAACTCTACATCTCTGTCAGGTGGAACACCTGGCAGTTCCTCTAGAAAGACATCCGGAAAGTCATGGACTACCGGGATATCTTCAAGGCCTGGGAGAGGGCTGGCATTAAGAGAATAGAGCTGACGCCTTGCAACTCTAGTGGAGACGGTGACTATCTTGCCAGATGGGTGTGTAAGCTGAACGGACCTGGTGTAAAAATCAATCTTGGCATAATGAGCTTTCATCCAGTCCATACCCAAGATGATGTTAATATCCGAAGACTTGAGGGCTATAAGTGATGCAAGGAATACAAGTCTGTCTACAAGGATTTCGTTACCATGGCTTACACTAGAAGTTTGCCACTTGGATCCAGGAGTTCGAATAAGTAGAGGGGAGGGCATATCACAAAATGACATGTCGTGCAGGCAGGCATAGCTTTCAGAAATGAAGGAATGATATGCTCCAGTATCGAACAGAACCGATGCTGGATGACAGTTGACAAGGAGTGTACCAAGAATGACATCTGGATCATCATGAGTGTCTTTAGCGGAGACGTGATGCACACGTCCATGTTTAGGGGGAGCTGACTTGGCACTGATCATCTTGCGTGATGGCTTACCATGGCCAACAGACTTCTCGGGTTGGGATGGAGCAACACTAGTCTGAGTGGAAATACGGGCAATGTAGCCTGGCTCTCCGCACTTGTAACAAATCTTGGAGCTAGGACATGAACCCACATTGGCAGTCGGTCCACCAATAGGCCTGGGTGGAGCATACTGCTGAACTGGATAAGGTGCCACATAAGATGGCCTCGGTACATATCTGGGTGGAAGAGCGGAGTTCGAAACCCAAATCCGACGCTTTTGAGAATTAGAACCGAAGGAAGAACCCAAATCACGGGTGTGCTTACGAGACTCCTTGTAAGTGAGCTGAGCTGTCTCTCCATTAATAGCCTTATTCACAAGAGCTTGGAATGTATCACAATGATGCAGATGGAGATCATGACGCAACTTGGGGTTGAGACCCTTCTAGAACCTATCCTGCTTCTTGGCGTCCGTGGACAACTCTTCTGTGGCATAGCAGGCGAGGTTCTCAAACTCTCTGCTGTAAGCATCAACAACCATCTTACTCTGGGTGAAACTACAGAACTCTTCTCTCTTGCGATCAATGAGGGCCTGGGGAATGTGATGCTCGCGAAAAGCCTCAATGAAATCCCTCCAGGTAGGAGTTTGGCAATCTAGAAGCATAGCCTCATAGTTCTGCCACCAAAGACTAGCAGGACCTTCCAGGTGTTATGTGGCATAGGTGACCTTGTCATCTCCAGCTATGTTCACGGAACGCAGCCTATGAGTGATGCTACGGAGCCAGTCATCTGCATCGAGTGGCTCAGTGGAATGATGAAAGGTAGGTGGGTGCAAGCGAATGAAGTCATGAATGGTTGCAGACCCTTTGAACTGATGTGCGGAAATTCTCCTTGATATGTGCCAACAAGCGGTTAGACTCACGCTTGTTTCTCTCCATCTCCAACATGAACTCTGTCAATGAAGGTTGATCGGGAGGATCCTCATCCCTACCATCTTCGTGGTTCTGGCTACGACCAACAGAACTTCGCTTAACTGATGACATCCTGAGAAATGAAACCAAGGACGGAATCAACATCAACTATAGGCTGTAGAATGTAGGACAAGGAAAGTAGTAACTCTCGAACTCCTAGGGCAATTCCGGCAGCATAACGGTAGTAAAATGCTCAGAATGAGACATCCTGGTAAAATGGGGTAGTACCATACTCAACATCATCACTCAAAGTTCTGAGATAGTACTAATCAGGCTACACCGGAAGTACTCGAAAACAGGAATATGACTCTGATCAACCAATCCTATGGGACTACGGAGTAGTAACACGTGATCCTGATAGACGGAAAAGAAAGCCTAGTTCCTTAACCCCATAGGAAAGGTAGGATGACTCAGATCAGAAGGCCATGAGGTATAAGTAGTAAAAAGATCCTTACGTTCCTTCCCACAATCAATTCCCTTACATAACTAAAGAATTTCTAGACTCAACTTCAACCAGTTTGGCTTGGTAATCCTACAGGTAGTCAGCCTCTGATACCAAAGCTGTCAGGACCCGGATTCTATGCCACACCGATATAGCATGTAACACCTCATATCACTTTGCGGCCTCACGGACGGTATTTCCACGGGTGTCGCCTTACCATGCCCGGGACCGTTTGCGCCTTTTGGCAGACGTATATGATTGTGTCGCTAGCATCCATATGACAAAGAACCCGGGCTGACATGGCTAGTCGTGAACCCAAAGTGGCACTAACTTACAGGGACAGGCATACGTGACCCAGCAACGAATGTGTCGGTCATCAGCAAGTGAATCTGGGCTGTAGCAATTGGGCTAGCAAAACTCCGGTAAACCGGGTTGTAGCAGGCTAACAGGACTCCGGTAGACACCGTGTGACATTTCCCCAAAGGGACAGACACAGGAACGAAGAAGGACACATGCCGGCCAACCTAAGTGTTTCGGAGCAGTGGCAAGCTACCATGGCTCAGTGGAAGCACTAGGAGACATTTCTCGGTAAGAGAGGCTACTAAAGATAAACAAATAGATAGTCAGATCCCACACATAGGAATACATATTACACGTACCCATAACATGCAAGTATCTGTTGTTCAACATGGCATCACAGCATAACTCAGCAACTCATATAGATAAGGCTCAAAGAGCCATCATAGCATTTGTTACAAGCAGGGGTCACATGACCCAACATTCAGAGCAAACAAGCAACAAGCGGCAGCATTACATGTCTGAGTATAGACATCTACAAATGAAAAAGGCTGAAGAGCCTGACTATCTACAACATCCGATCAAGATCGTAGCTGAGGTACAAGCTACTTGTCGAAGTCCACGAGAACACTAGTAAGACCAAAGTCTCCGCTGAAAAAAACATAAATAAAGCAACATGAGTACAAAGGTACTCAGCAAGACATACATCAGATCCTATCATACATGCATTTGTATCAAGAGGGTAATGTGGGGTTTAGTTGTAGCAATCGAGCTTTCACTCGGTGGCTATCCCGTTCTACGACTACGAGAACTTCTTTGAGGTGAGATGGCGTACATGAGTCCACTAATCACCACACAATACACTACTATGGATCCATCCCCGTCTCCCTACGAGAAGGCCATCCATAGCACTCACACTTGTCTTGAGCATTTTAGAGTATCCACTTCAAGTTGTCTATGTACCACGTAAGCATCCAAGAAGTTAACCGCGGACCCGGCTATTCGAATAGATCATATTAACCCTGCAGGGGTGTACTTCTTCACACACACTCTCGCCACTTCCGCCATGTACACGTCATGTATCTCGGCAACCTTCAAGCGAAAGCCTGGCGAGGGTGTCGGCCACGACCTGACTAACCACACAAGACTCTAGTCCAGGTTTATCACCTATTCGGGTTCCATCTGCAAGGAGACCCGGATGGGGTGTCACTCACAGCCCCAAACGATGTGTGCAGGGTTCCCAAGCCCACCTCGCTGGATGGATCTATGCTTGGTACACCGTGCCACTTGTGCCTAGGCTGTCCCAAGCCCACCTGGCCGGGTGCCACTTGGTAGACTACTAACACTACCTATAAACACCAGAAACTAGTTGCGACTCCTGGGCAGAGATCAAGTTGGTTAATAAGTCGAGAGGGGTCGAGTTGCCGGAACCCAATGTGTGGTAGTATCGAGTCATTGGACAACATACATAGAACTCAGAGCTTAAGGACGGTTCCAGTGAGACAACCCACCATGTACTCCTACATGGCCTCTCACCGCTACCTTTACCAAACCGTTTTCACACACTTAACTCTCAACATTAGAACATCGAACACTGCACTCCAATTCATTCCCAACGAATCAGACCTGACACAACTCTAAGCAATTGCAGGCATGGCATGGTAGGAACACAACATGGCTCAATCAACTCCTACACATGCTAGTGGGTTTCAACTATTTACTGTGGCAATGACAGGTCATGCAGAGGAATGGGTTCAACTACCGCAGCACAAAGTAGCAGTTGAAACGTTGTTGTCCTAATGCAATAACTGAGAGCAGGAGCGAGAGAGTAGGATTGTATCGGAATGAACAAGGGGGTTTGCTTGCCTCGTAGATCAACAAGGAAGGCACTGCTTCTCAGCCAGGTACTCTGGAACGGTCTCCGGAGCAGGACCTATCGAGAAGGAACGGTGTCAGCAATCAATGCACAAGCATATGCAACAATATGATGCATGAACATGGCATGAAGATGTGATGTTGTTTGAGCTAATGCAACTAGCATTAGGTTGAAGTCCATTTGAACCAAAGGTTCAAATGCAACTCCAAGTTAAGTCTTTTATAAATGCCATTTTAGTGTTACACTTATACAGTAGGTATAAGTTGTTTTTTCATGCATGAAACTAGTCCAACTGGATAGATTGCATTTTTTGATAATTTTTCATATATAAATTATTTTAATCCGAGCTACGGTTGAATATCTATGATTTTTTGAAGTTTTGCTAATTTTCTGGAATTTCCTGATTTAATTTAAATCTAGAAAATAAACAATTGCGCCAGCATGACGTCATCACTACGTCAGCGAGTCAACGTGGCTGTCCAGGTCAAAACTAACGTGTGGGGTCCACACATCAGTGACTCACTAGGCAAACCCAGTCAAATCCAGCGTTGACTAGGTTTGATCGGTGGTGGGGCCCGCTGTTAGTTGCAGTGAGGTAGCTAATTAGGGGGGGGGGGTTAATCCAAATGATGCGCCATGTCGGCACCCACCGGAGCACGGCCGGCGACGACCATATCACGCGGCGGAGGCTCCCTGGAGTGGTTCAGGACGGCGCTACAGGGAGTAGTTTGCGATAGGGTTTGGCTCTACGGGGAGTTGGAGGAGTGGCGCATCCACTAGTTGCAGCGACTGGAGCCGGGGTGGCCTGTAGCAGCGGCGACGGCAAGTTGGGCGGCGGCCGGAGTTCGGCCAGGTGCGCGTGGGGTGCTGCGGGGCACGGGGACGGCGGCTGAGAGCACCGGGGTGAGTGAGAGCGGTCGGGGCGGTGCGTGGCGTCGCCCGGGGCATCCAGACGACGAGGGGGAGAAGCAGGAGGTGGCGGGGGATGTGGCCCCAGCCGGCCGCGTGGCCGCGCGCGCCGTCGTGTGCCCCTGTCCTCCTGGCGCGAGGAAGGGGACGACTGGCACGACCAGCTGGCTGGGCCGGCCTGCTGGGCCGCTGTGCCAGGCCAGGCCGCACAGTGGCAGGTCGCGGGTAAGTCCAGGTAAGCTTTTTCTTTTTATTTAACTTTTCTATTTTCTAATATTTGTTTTGATTTAACAAAAATATTAAATCATTTTATTTACTTCTGTCAATTTTTGTAGGAAATAGTTGGATTGCTCCAAAACTCCTCACCAATTAACAAAAGTTTTGGACATATATTATATATATAACAAATATATATCCACAACAATTAATTATTGGATTAATTCCAAATGCCCAAAATAAATACTTATGAGCTCATTAAAAATATTGGTTTGATTTTTATCCCTATCCAATATTTTCAGAGAGCAACATGAGCATTTTCTTGGACCTTTTTGGAGCAATTTTTATTTGGGTCATTTCCAGAAATGATTCTGAGGGTTTCACAAATCCCCATTTCAAATTTAAATGGAATTTAAACATGATGCGCAAATGACTAGCTAGCCTTGAGCATACCATAACTAGGGATGTGACAGGCGCATCTTAGTTATTTTACGCCTAGGCGATGGATAGGCTAGTCGCGTCTGTTTTTCTTTTTCTTTTTAGTTTTATTTTCTGTTTTTAGCAGAATAGTTTTGTTTTTGTTTTTGCTATTTCTTTTAGTTGGTTTATTGTTTTTAGTTGATTGTTTTTCTGTTAGTTTACAACTTTCTTGTAGTTTCTGCAGAAAATATGTTTAGCCATGTTTAAATTATTAGAAATAGTTTTATATTAATTTTAGTCAGATTAGTTTTTCTGCCATAACTTGATCTAGAATAATTTTATTTTTGTGATTCTTTTTGCTGCTGCTTAGTTTAGTCCATGTCTAACAGTAGGAAGTTGTTTGGGTATTTTTAAATCTAATTAAAAATTAGTTTTAGTCGAAATCAAGTTTTTCTAGTTTTTTTTTGCTACCTACTATTTTCCTACTGTTCTAGTTAGTAAATAATTTTATTTTTTCTATGTTATAGTTTATTTTAGATTAGTTTTTGTAGTTACAGAGGATGAAATTTTATTTACAACAGAAAAAAAATTAATTTAATTTTATTGCTAGTATTGTTTTAGGCATAATAGGAGTTCTATAATAGCTTTTAATATGATACTTTTTGCCTCTAGTTTGTATGTTGTTTTCCTTTCTGTTAGTTAGAAAAACACATGCTTAGGTTCTGTTAAGAAAAGTTTTAGTATTATAAAACTATTTCCTAGTTGTTGCTTGATGTGATGAAAACCTTGTTTTGCTTTTCTTTGAGTTTTCTTTGGTTTTGTTTTGCGTGCTTGGGTGTTTTACTTTAAATTGATGTTATGTTATATTGTGTTATACTTATTTGTGCTATTGTTTCACTCGGTAGAATTCCCGCAGTGCGAAGCCTGCTATTACGAGTCGCTAGCTTCCGAAGACCATCAGCCAGTAAAGTCATTTGTTCATGTTTTTTCAATAATTATGATTTTTATTGCATTAGAATTATACCTACCCACCATGCATGCAGTAGGAGAATTTTGTAAGTTATGTACTTGAGTAGTATCATGAGGTAGGATGAACCCTTCCCCCTTGTTACCGATGCCCGGGACGATGTAGTTGATTGCTATGGTTTAGTAGACGGAGTTGGTTGAGTGATTCATAAGGGAGATGCAAGAGTCAAGATGATGACAACCCCATGACTTCAAGCTCAAGATGGACTTCAAAATACACTACTGGGTGGAGGACGGTTGACGGGCACCCTGGAGAAACCAGCGGATGACCGGGATGCATGGAGAAGCGCCATGACATCTTGCGGAAACCTTCACCCAGCCATGAAGAGACGGATGGATACCCCATTGACCGGAAGCTTACCTGTGCAGCCGCAAGCCATTATGGTCTCTGGCTTGGTCGACGCTAGGCGTGACTCTGGCCGGACGGTGCTACGAGATATAGAAGAACGGTAGGATTGGATGGGCACCGGCAGTGGACCAGACGAACTCTTCGGAAGAACCTGTTTCGTTCATCCCATCTTCAAACAACAGGCCGTGCGGAGACTTAAAGGAGGGAATGATTCTTGCGGGTAAAGTGCACAAACCTCTGCAGAGTGAAGATCTAATCGATTAGTCGTGTCCCCGGTTACAGACAATTTGAGCCTCTGGAACTTGGAGTATTTCAGATATCTCAACACTGAATTTAATAAATTAATTGAGGGGGTTATTTAATAATTGGGAATGATACATTGGTTGGCGGAACCATCTCAATAACTACCAACATTTTGTAGTAACTTCAAACAGGTCCTTTGTTGTAGGAAAAAACTGGCTTTTTGCAAAACAGTGAAACTTAGAGCCCCACAGCCAAATTGCATATAGTATTAGTAATTTTATTGTTTTTCTCTCTTCATGACTTGCCGACATATTCAAAAATGCTGACCTACACGGCTGCAATGTCTTATGTTGCAGAGGAGTTTTACGATCAGGAGTGAGGCTACGATCCACGCTTGGCGATTTCCCTATGGAGTCGGATGGACTCGCTATTCGTCTACGCTTCCGCAGCTTTATTTAGTTTATTTCTCATGATTTGGCCTTCAATCGAATTTATTATCATGTAATAAAGAATCGATATGAGAATCGTGTAATAAATTCAGGTGTGATTGAACTTTGAATCTTTGCATCAATGTACTGTGTGTGCTAGCATGATCTTGGGATGGTACAACTACACACAGACTTGACCGATTTTCGGTCGCGTCGCTACAAAGATGGTATCAGAGCACACACTGACCGTAGGATGTAACCCCTAGGATCGGAAAGCCATAGGAAGAGACCAGTTTACTTTTTGTCTTTACTTTTCCATATTTTTCTTCCCTGATCATTTCTGACTCTTCTCCGATTTCAACAATTCTAGACGGCCGTTAAGTTAATCCCAGTTCTGCTCTCAGAGTTTTGCCAGCCCGACGAGACTATGCTTCTCGGCAAGAGGATGGTCTAGATCACCAAGGAATTTAAGATTCCTCTGCCTTCAATCACCGGGACCCCTACCATGGCATTTCCGGATGACCGTCACTTCAGGATTAACGTGTACATACCAGGGAGGACGTTCGGAAATCTCTCGGCGCCCATTGACTTCAAGTTCATTGCACCCGATTGGATCATCGGGAGAGACTTAGCAGTTCATAGTGCACTTGGACGCATAGAGGAGGAATACAGGGCCGAGCTTGTCGGATCAGACCACACCATGGTTTCTCGCAGGACTTCAGAGGGAGATATCATCCGCAACAGAAATGATGACTCCTCTCACTCATTTGCCCAAGACTTGGAGGTTCTCATCAGGGCTCTAGAGATCCAGATGCGTAGTAGCATGAAGACGATCTAGAAGTTGCACCATCGTGAACTTGATCTGGAGGCTGCAGCACATGAAGCCCACTATGAGCATGAGGATGAAGTCAAGGATTTCATGGAGAGAGTCGACAAGCTGAAGCTGGATGTGGCCGCATTGGAGGAGAAGCTGGATCAGGGAGAAGACCTTTTTACGAGTGGAGATGATGGACCTCTCATGAGCAATGACCGGGATTATGAGAGCTCCACCGAAGGAAGGCGCAAGAGGAGGCGCCACAGCAGGGGATGCCGCACCAAAGGACGCTGTAACGTAGGACGCAAGGATGATTGATGAAGACATTTAGTCGACTACCATGTTTATTTTTATTTTTCTGTTGACCAGTTAGGCCGTTATTTTCGATTAGTCTTGAGAATTTATAATCCGAGATTGAACCATGTTTGAGATGATTGAATAAATGATTGGTGTGATTAAGATTGTGCATTCATATGGGTAGTGCTATTTTATCATTAGACCCTTGTATATTCTAATTTCCTCATCCACTCCAAAACACTAGATGCCTCTGAGACGTGACCCCGGTTTCAACTTTCCGCTGGAGCTCACCCAGCTGATCCAGCAGCAGAATGCCATCATGTAGATGCTGATCCAGAACCAGAACAACAACAAAAACAACAACAACAATCCACGGCCACCACCCCCTGTTGACAACTTGACCCGCTTCCTAAGGCTGAATCCGCCAGTGTTCTCTGGCAGCACTGAGCCGATTGTGGCCGATGATTGGCTCCGCATGGTTGAAAGGGAGTTAGCCACTGCTGGATGCACATATGTTGAGAAGGTGCGCTTTGCCGCACATCAGCTTGATGGACCTGCAGCTTCTTGGTGGGAGAACTACACTGCCACTTATCTGGCCGCCACCGTGACATGGGCTGAGTTCCAGCAGGACTTCCGCACCGCTCATCTCTCAGCTGGATCCATGAGTCTGAGGAAGCGTGAGTTCCGCAACTTACGCTAGGGGAACTTACCGTGGGGCAGTATGTGGATGAGTTCAACAAGTTATCTCACTAGACGAGGGACTCAATGATGTGGCCATAGATGCCGCAAAACAGGAAAAGTTTCTCGAGGGACTCAATGATGAGCTGGGAATGCAGCTAATGGTGGCTACCTTCAATAACCACCAGGAGCTGGTAGATGAGGCCACCATACTTGAAGGCAAGCAGCAGCCGATTGATAGCCGCAAGTGAAAGTATGGCCAGGGGAAGTACAACTCCGGAGCTCAGCAGAAGCCCTGTTATGCCCCATACTCGGGAGGGCATACCCATCACACTCATGGAGGATGTAATCATGGAGGACATAACCATGGAGGGAATGGGAACAACCGCAACCATGACAACAAGTCAGGAAAATGGAAACGGCAATGGCAACAAGCATCGTCCTGCCCCGGCTCAGAAGGATCTGAGTCACATCACCTATTTCAAGTGCCAGAAGACAAGGCACTATGCCACCGACTGCTCGGAGGCCAAGCAGAGGAATGGAAACGGCAATGGCAATGGAAGCTCAGCAAAGAAGCCCAACCCTTTTCCTCGTGTGCAGGTGATTGACGTGGAGGACGTCTATGATCAGCCAGAAACTGTGGTGGTAAGTTTTTATTAAATTCACGTCCAGTATTGGTACTCTATGGTTCTGGTGCAACACATTCATTTATATCAAGGGTAGTTGTGTAAAAGTACGGGTTGCCCACTAGAACCCTTGGAAGCCCTCTTCAGGTCAGTTCCACAGGAGGAGAAATGATGGCAGGCTTAGGCTGCCGTGCAACCCTCAACATCAGAAACCATAATTTTCCTGCAGACCTCATAGTATTGGAATCCTAGACCTTGGATGTAATCCTAGGCATGGATTGGTTGACAAAGTTTGAAGGAAACATCGATTGTGCCCGCAAGACGATTCTGATCACCACCCCAGAGCAGAAGAGGATCAAGTATGTACCCAGGCGCACCCTGACGAAGAATCAGGTGAATTCCCTCACGGGAGTTGTTCAGGAAGAAGTGCCAGTAGTGCGAGATTTTCCTGATTTGTTTCCGGAGGAATTACCAGGAATGGCACTAGACAGAGACATTGAATTTTTATTGAGTTATTACCCGGCACAGCCATAATATCCAAGAGACCTTATAGAATGCCCCCTAACAATTTAGAAGAGATCAAGAAGCAAATTAATGAGCTATTGGATAAGGGATATATTCGTCCAAGCTCATCACCTTGGGGAGCCCCAGTTCTTTTGGTAGAGAAGAAGGATGGAACCCTGAGAATGGTTGTGGATTATCGTTTGTTGAACGACGTGACCATCAAGAACAAGTACCCTTTGCGGATGATTAATGACTTATTTGATCAGCTAGTTGGAGCCAAGGTATTCTCCAAGATCGATCTTCGATCAGGGTATCATCAGTTGAAGATCCGTGAAAAGGATATACCCAAAACAGCATTCACCACCAGGTATGGTTTATATGAGTATACCGTCATGTCATTCGGATTGACTAATGCCCCTGCATACTTCATGAATTTGATGATCAAGGTATTTATGGAATATCTGGACAAGTTTGTCATGGTGTTCATCGATGATATATTGATTTTCTCCAAACACGAGGAAGAGCATTAGGAACATTTGCGTCTAGTTCTAGACGAACTCCAAGAACATCAGTTGTATGCCAAGTTCAGCAAATGTGAATTTTGGTTGAAGGAAGTCAGATTCCTCGGACATGTTATTTCAGGAGAAGGAATAGCAGTCAACCCCACCAAGGTTGTATTAGTCACCAATTGGCAGTCACCCACCTCAGTCAAGGAGATCTGCAGTTTTCTCGGACTCGCAGGATATTATCGGAGGTTTATTGAGAATTTCTCCAAGATTGCCAAGCCCATGACTAAGCTATTGAAGAAGGACACCAAATACATTTGGACCGAGGATTGTGAAGCCAGTTTCCAGGAATTGAAGAAATGTTTGGTTACAGCCCTAGTGCTAATTTTGTCGGACATACACAAGGATTACCAGGTATATTGTGATGCTTCTCGTCAGGGATTCGGAGGAGTACTCATGCAGGAAGGAAAAAGTCGTAGCCTATACCTCCTAACAACTACGACCTCATGAGATGAATTACGCCACACATGATTTGGAGTTAGCAGCCGTAGTGCATGCACTCAAGACCTGGAGACATCGGAAACAGTTGTGATGTTTACACGAATCATAAGAGCTTGAAGTATATCTTCACGCAAAAAGAGTTGAACCTCAGGCAGAGGAGATGGCTAGAGTTAATCAATGACTATGACCTGAGATTGCATTACCACCCAGGAAAGGCTAATGTTGTAGCAGATGCCTTGAGCCGTAAGAGTTATGTGAATACTCTTATAGCGAGAGGATTACCCATGAGTTAGTCGATGACCTCAGAGATCTTTGACTGGAGATAGTTCCGAGAGGATATGTTGCAGCACTGGAAGTTCAGTCCACTTTGGTCGAAAGAGTTCGTGAAGCTCAGAACTCGGACAAGGAAATTGATGAGATAAAGAAAAGGATGAATGAAGGAAAAGCTAAAGGGTTCCGTAAGGATGAGTATAGAGCTATATTGTTCGAGGATCGTATTTATATACCCAATGGTCCCAAACTCAGGAAACTAATCTTCAGGAGGCTCATGATTCACCGTACTCGATTCACCCCGGTAACACCAAGATGTATCTGGATTTGAAGGAAAGTTTCTGGTGGACAGGTATGAAGAAGGATATGGCCGAGTACGTAGCAGTATGCGATGTTTGCCAGCGAGTAAAGGCAGAACATCAGAAGCCAGCTGGGTTACTTCAACCTTTGCCAATTCTTGAGTGGAAATGGGAGAAACTTGGAATGGATTTTATCAAAGACTTACCCAGGACCCGTTAAGGGTATGATTCCATCTGGGTAGTGGTTGATCACTTGAACAAGGTAGCTCATTTCATTCCCGTGAAGACTACCTATACCAGCGCTAAGTTAGTCGAGATATACATGACCAGGATCGTATGTCTGCATGTATTTCCGAGGAGTATCATGTCAGATAGAGGAACACAATTTACCTCAAAGTTTTGGAATCAATTGCATGAAACTTTGGGTACGAGGCTGGAGTTCAGTACAGCTTTTCATCCGCAGATAGATGGACAGCCCGAGAGAGTCAACCAGATTCTAGAGGACATGTTGAGAGCTTGTGTGCTAGACTATGGGTCTAGCTGGGATGATAATTTGCCATACGCAGAGTTCTCATACAATAACAGCTATCGGACCAGTCTGAAGATGGCCCCTTTCGAAGCTCTATACGGAAGGAGGTGCAGAACACCATTGTTGTGGGATGGTGTTGGAATAGAAAACTTTTCGGTCCCGATCTTATCAGAGACTCCGAAGAGAAGGCCAAGCTGATTCGAGATAGACTCAAGGTAGCTCAGTAGAGGCAGAAGAGCTATGCCGACAGTAAACGCAAGGAAGTAACATACAAAGAGGGAGACCAGGAATATCTTCGTGTCTCCCCACTTCATGGAATCAAGAGGTTTGGTGTTAAAAGAAAGTTGGCACCTAAAAGAACAAGTGCTCCCTGGATGATTTTGGTAATTTATGTCAACATATCTCTTGTTGGACTAATGCTTTTACCTAGTATGTTTCAGATAAGTTCAACAATGGAGTGGCATGGACTAGAGGATGTGGAACCCCTTCAAGATGCTAAGGACAAAGGATTGGCTCAAGCTCCAAGCTCAAGACTCTACATTTTCTATTTTAGTGATCCAAGACCACATTGAGTCTATAGGAAAAGCCAATACTATCAAGAAGGGATGAGGTGTTGCTTAATGAGTTTCTTGCTCAAAGTGCTTAGTGATATGCTCCAAAGCCCTCAACTACTTTCTCACATCCACATATGACTCAAACCAAAAGTTCAACTCGGCCCCACCGATTCTTTCCATCCGGCACCACCGAGTTCAGATGTCATAGCCACTACCATGAGCCCTAGTCAAATCGGTATCACCGATAGGGATCTCGGTCTCACTGAGATGGGATCGTAGTCTCTCTGTATGTATCCATTACCAAAATCGGTCCCACCGAGTTTGTGCAATCGGTCCTACCGAGATTACAATGCAAACTCTCTGTTTCCCTTTCATAACGTTTTGGCCTCACCGAGATGAGCGAATCGGTCCCACCGAGTTTGCCTGACCAACTCTCTAGTTAGCTTATTACCAAAATCGGTCCCATCGAGTTGCATGTCGGTCCAACCGAAATCCTAACGGTCACATTATTTTCTAAGTCGGTCTGACCGAGTTTCACGATTTGGTCCCACCGAGATTGGTAAGTTGTGTGTAACGGTTAGATTTTTTGTGGAGGCTATATATACCCCTCCACCCATTCTTCATTCGTGGAGAGAGCCATCAGAACGTGACTACACTTCCAACATTCATTTTATGAGAGAGAACCACCTACTCATGTGTTGAGACCAAGATATTCCATTCCTACCATATGAATCTTGATCTCTAGCCTTCCCCAAGTTGCTTTCCACTCAAATCTTCTTTCAACCAAATCCAAATCCTGCGAGAGAGAGAGTTGAGTGTTAGGGAGACTACCATTTGAAGCACAAGAGCAAGTAGTTCATCATCAACACACCATTTGTTACTTCTTGGAGAGTGGTGTCTCCTAGATTGGCTAGGTGTCACTTGGGAGCCTCCGACAAGATTGTGGAGTTGAACCAAGGAGTTTTTAAGGGCAAGGAGATTGCCTACTTCATGAAGATCTACCCTAGTGAGGCAAGTCCTTCGTGGGTGACGGCCATGGTGGGATAGACAAGGTTGCTTCTTCGTGGACCCTTTGTGGGTGGAGCCCTCCGTGGACTCGTTCAACCGTTACCCTTTGTGGGTTGAAGTCTCCATCAACGTGGATGTATGATAGCACCACCTATCGGAACCATGACAAAACCATCCGTGTCTCCAATTCCGTTTGCACACTCCAATCCCATCCCTTGACATTCTTGCAAGTTGCATGCTTTACTTTCCGCTACTCATATACTCTTTGCATGCTTGCTTGTTATGTATTGTGATTGTTAAACTTGTGCCAAAACTCCACTTCAACTTGAAGAGATTAGAAACTGTAACTTTTTCACTTAGTGTCTAATCACCCCCCCTCTAGACACCTCTTCTCGATCCTTTCAATTGGTATCAGAGCTTTGGTCTCCATTGCTTTGGTTTAAACACCATTGGAGGAAGATGGATGAGTCTACTTTCAGGAGTCTTAGACATAGAGTGCCTATAGTTGATGGGGAGTACTTTCATGAGTGGAAAAATGAGATGCTTGTGATTTTCAATGAATATCATTTGAACAAGTACATTGCTAGCCCTTGTGCACCTCATGTTGATCCCATGCATCCTACCCTTGATGAGTTAATTGACATGATTTGCAATCTTAGAACTGTTAATCTTATCACTAGAGGCTTGCCTAGAAACTTGATTGGATGTTTGCCTACTCTTGAGTGTGCCTACACTATATGGAAATTTCTTGAGGAACGTTTTCCAAATTATTCCTTGAAAAATCTAGATGAAATTCTCCATAAGTCTATTGCCTTGAGTAGGATGATTGTCTATTTGAGCTTACAAACCTTATGCGTGCCAAATGAGATGTTGGAATTATTAGTGATATTATTTCCGAAGCTATTAAAATTCATAAAGAAGATCATTGTCAAACTCACTCTAACGAATCACCCTCTCTAGGATTTGATCCACCACATGACGATGTTGAACATGGACACTATGATGAGGATGATGATAGTAACTTTGATATTGATAATGCAATGAGACATTTTGGTCTTATGGCAAATCTTCGGGGATATATGGCAGGAGGAAAGGAATGGGTTCTTGATAGTGCATGTACAGATCACATGACCGGAGATAAAGATATGTTTCGTGAGCTTGCTGAAAACGACGACCCTCGAAAGTATGTCACTTTTAGTGACAACTCAAAGGGTAAGGTGGTTGGCCTCGGTAAGGTGGGCATATCACATGATAGCTTCATACAAAATGTCATGCTCATTGAATCTCTTGGATACAATTTACTTTCAGTATCTAGACTTGCTGATTTCGGTTTTAATGTCCTATTTACCGAACTAGATTCCCATGTGTTTCGTAGAGATAATCATAAGATGGTCTTTACTGGCATTCGTAGAGGTAATCTTTACATTGTTGATTTCACTAAAAATTCTCAACCGAAAACTTGCTTCATTGCTAAATCCTCTAAAGGCTGGTTGTGGCATAAACGATTAGGTCATGTGGGCATGCGAAATCTTGACAAGCTTATTAAGGGGAATCATATCCTTGGAGTTAACGATGTCATATTTGATAAGGATAGACTTTGCAGTGCTTGTCAAGCAGGTAAATGGGTTGGAGGAAGGCATCCCATGAAGAACATCATGACCACAAGGAGGCCACTCGAGCTACTTCATATGGATCTTTTCGGTCCCAATGCCAACAAAAGTCTCGGTGGAAATTCTTTTGGTCTAGTTATAGTTGATGATTTTTCAAGATTTATGTGGGTGTTCTTTCTCGATGATAAATCGCAGGTCCAAAAGATCTTCAAAAACTTCGCTAGGAAGGGCCAAAATCAATTTGAAGTGAAGATCAAAAAGGTTCGCAGCGACAACAGAACAGAGTTCAAGAATGCAAATGTGGACACCTTTATTGACTAAGAAGGGATTTCACGTGAGTTCTAGGCTACGTACACACCTCAACAAAATGGAGTTGTTGAGAGGAAGAACCGGACGCTCATCGAAATGGTGAGAACGATGCTTGATGAGTACAAGATGCTGAAGCACTTTTGGGCGGAAGCGGTTGAGACAGCTTGTCACGCAACAAATCGCTTATATATTCACAAGCTACTCGGCAAGACGGCATACGAGCTCCTCACCGGTAACAAACCCCAAGTTGGATACTTTCGAGTATTCGGCTCAAAGTGCTACATTCTTGATAAGCATCGTCGTTCTAAATTTGCTCCTATGTCTCATGAAGGTTTCCTACTTGGTTATGGCTCAAACTCTCACACTTACCGTGTCTACAATAATTTCACCCGAAAGGTTGTAGAGACGGTAGATGTGAAGTTTGATGAATCTAACGGCTCACAATTAGAGCAATTGCCAATTGATGTAGGAGACAAAGACCCTTCGGAAGCAATGCATGACCTGTCTATTGGCAAGATTCGTCCAATGGAGGTGAAGGAGAGTACCTCGTCCATCCAAGTGGAAGCTTCTACCTCACGAGAAGGTGAACCAAGAGTTGATACGGAAGCATCCACAAGTGGGACACACCAAGATGAAGAAAACAAGGAAGTCCACCAAGATGAACGTCAACAACCTCCTTCTCCACCACGACAAGAGAACAACAACATCAACAATGAAGAAGGCCAAGAAGAAGAACAAGATGAAGAAGATGTTACACCAAGATCCAAGAAAAAGCTTTCACGAGTTCGAGCAAGAGTTGCTAAAGACCATCCCATCGAGCAAATCTACAATGTTATCCAAACCGGGAGAATCACTCGCTCTAAAACTCGTTTAGCTAACTTTTGTGAACACTATTCATTCATCTCTAGCATTGAACCTATGAAGTTTGAAGAAGCTTTGGAAGATCCGGATTGGATAAACGCCATGCATGAAGAGCTACACAACTTTGAGAGAAATCAAGTTTGGACATTGGTTGAGAAGCCCGACAACAACCACAACATCATCGATACCAAATGGGTGTTTCACAACAAGCAAGTTGAAGATAGACAAGTAGTTCGCAACAAAGCACGTCTCGTTGCCCAAGGCTACACCCAAGTCGAAGGTATGGACTATGGTGAGACATATGCCCCGTTGCTAGACTTGAGTCTATTCACATCTTACTTGCCTATGCTAATCACCATGATATCACCTTGTACCAAATGGACATTAAAACTGCTTTTCTAAATGGTGAAATAGAGGAGGAAGTTTATGTTAAGCAACCTCCCGGATTTGTCAATCCTAAGAAACCTAATCATGTTTACAAACTTCACAAAGCTCTTTACGGTCTTAAATAAGCTCCTAGAGCGTGGTATAAATGCTTGACCAAGTTCCTTATTGAAAAAGGATTTGAATTTGGAAAATTGATTCTACTCTTTTTACTAAAAGGGTTAATGGAGAACTATTTGTGTGCCAAATCTATGTTGATGATATTATATTTGGTTCAACTAACCCTCACTTTAGTGAAAATCTTGGCAAGCTAATGTCGAAGAAGTTTGAGATGTCAATGATGACTGAACTCAAATTCTTTCTCGGTTTGCAAATCAAGAAAACTAATGAAGGTACCTTTGTCTCCGAAACAAAGTACACCAAGGACTTATTCAAGAAGTTCAATATGCAATAATGCAAAGGTATGACTACACCCATGCCTACTAGTGGACATCTTGATTTGACCAAAGAGGGTGAACCGGTTGATCAGAAGGTTTATCGCTCTATGATTGGTTCATTGTTATATCTATGTGCTTCACATCCTGATATTATGCTAAGTGTGTGCATGTGTGCACGATATCAAGCGGCTCCTAAAGAATGTCATCTTAAGGCCGTGAAAAGGATAGTGAGGTACTTAATTCATACACCAAATTTTTGCATTTGGTATCTAAAGAGGGCCTGTTTTAATCTTGTTGGCTACTCCGACTCAGACTATACCGGTGACAAGGTTGATAGAAAGTCCACTTAGGGTACTTGTCAATTTGTTGGTAGATCTCTTTTGTCTTGGTCTTCCAAGAAACAAAACTCGGTATCCTTATCCACCACCGAAGCGGAATACATTGCCGCTGGTTCATGTTGTGCTCAATTACTTTGGATGACCCAAACTCTTAAAGATTATGGGATTTATGTGAAACATGTTCCATTGCTTTGTGACAATGAAAGTGCTATCAAGATTGCTCACAATCCCATGCAACACTCTCGAACTAAGCATATTGAATTTTGTCATCATTTCATTCAAGATCATGTTGCCAAAGGGGACATTAATCTTAAACATGTTCGCACCAATAAGCAATTAGCGGATATTTTCACTAAACCACTTCATGAGAAAGTGTTTTGCAGGTTGAGAGGTGAATTCAACATCATTGATGCTTCAAACTTGGAGTAGGAACTCCATCTGATACATGTAAGACATGAGCCTATGACCAATCCTTGAGATTTATCTTATGATGATAATCTTATGTCTTGGATATATTTGCACCTTGCATGTTATCTAACCCGTGTAGGTACTTGGATGAATCTAAATCTATGAGATTGCAACTCACTCACATCTGGAGAAATCTCTACATCACCAAGTCTCTACACAATGGTGGTTGAAGACAAGGAAGCACAAAACCATTCAACCATATCCTTTGACAAATTATGTATTGAGTTTCATGATTGTCATGTTGGATACACAAGTGCTCTTCCTTGCAAAAACTAACCCATGTAGGTAGCTGAAAAAAAATTCCAAGTGGTGCTCCCAACTCTTGATGAGCTACATCAACTTTGAGCAATCCACACAAGTTCAACTACATGATCACGATCAACACCAGCACCCAAGGTATGTTATTCCATCTTAGAGAAGATTTACTCCAATTCATGAGTCAAAGCAACTCGACAAGATGTGAATCCATCAAACTACTTAAACGAAAAATGGTAACCCCATTTTGAGCTTAAACGATGAGTATGACCTATGATCAAGTGATCTCACTTGACTCCTAAGTCAATATACTCTAACATAGGTGACTTTGTCGCCGACCAATTCTAGATGAATTTCTCTCGTGTCTTTCTTTTCTATGCTCTTGCATTTTTCTCATGCATATTTGTTAAAAAAAACTCATCTAGATTTATTTTCTATTTCTGTTTGTTCTGCATTCCCTGCATCCAATTCATTGCAAATCTTTCAGTTAATTCCTTGCAAATCCTTGTGGGATCTTACTTGTCTAGTGAGCTAAGGTGACAAGTGTTTTCTCTGTGATGAACTCGGTCACACCGGTATATTTCCTTCAGTCCAACCGAAACCTTTCGGTACAACCGAAGCATAAAACTTGGTGCCACCGATTTCACTACAGGAAAGACATTTTGCCACTTGTTTCTGCTTTTTTCTTAATCCAGCTCCACTAAATGATTCTTGTCCTCTACCAGCATCACATTCAACTTGCTGCTTTGTTCTGTGACTCCAGGACCAAACCCATTCATGAAAAATATCAAGAAGAACCCTTGTTGGCAATTCATGTCAAAGGGGGAGAGAGATCACATCAAAGCTTAATCATATCTATAGGGGGAGAGAATACTCAAGGGGAGAGAGAGTAATCATCAAGGACCCCAGATGCTTGGTGTTCAAGAGGAGAGAAGTCACATGTCTTTAATAGGGGAAAGACATGTTCATATTTGTTTATTTGCATTAGCTCTGTTTCTTTTCTTTGAGCTCTGATTTTCTGTTGCCTATCTTCTCCCAGTATCCCACGCTAGATTCAGGGGGAGCAAGACATCTAAGGGAAGGAAATCCTTGAATTCATTGCACATCTTTACCTTTGGGGACATGTCTATGTTCACTGTGGTACTTAGTACTGATACATCCATTTTGCATCATGCTTTTATATCAATATTTATTGCATTATGGGCTGTTATTACACATTATATCTCAATACTTATGGCTATTCTCTCTTATTTAACAAGGTTTACCATGAAGAGGGGGAATACCGGCAGCTGGAATTCTGGCAGGAAAAGGAGCAAACATTGGAAACCTATTCTGCACTGCTCCAAAAATCCCGAAACTCCACGAAACATATTTTTGGAATAAATAAGAATTATTGAGATGAAGAAACACCTCAGGGGGCCCACACCCTGGCCAGGAGGGTGGGGCGCGCGCCCACCCCTACTAGGCGCACCCCCTGTCTCCTGGGCCCCCTGGTGGCCCCCCGGTGTCCATCTTCTGCTATATGAAGGCTTTTACCCTGGAAAAAATCAGGGGAAAGCTTATGGGATGAAACTCCGCCGCCACAAGGCAGAACCTTGGCGGAACCAATCTAGAGCTCGGGCAGAGCTGTTCTGCCAGGGACACTTCCCTCCGGGAGGGGGAAATCATCACCATCATCATCACCAACGATCCTCTCATTGGGAGGGGGTCAATCTCCATTAACATCTTCAGCAGCACCATCTCCTCTCAAAACCCTAGTTCATCTCTTGTATCCAATCTTGTACCCAAACCACAAGTTGGTACTTGTTGGTTGCTAGTAGTGTTGATTACTCCTTGTAGTTGATGCTAATTGGTTTACTTGGTGGAAGATCATATGTTCAGATCCTTAATGCATATTATTACTCCTCTGATTATGAACATGAATATGCTTTGTGAGTAGTTACGTTTGTTCTTGAGGACATGGGTTAAGTCTTGCTATTAGTAGTCATGTGAATTTGGTATTCGTTCGATATTTTGATGAGATGTATGTTGTCTTTCCTCTAGTGGTGTTATGTGAACGTCGACTACATGACACTTCACCATTATTTGGGCCTAGAGGAAGGCATTGGGAAGTAAGGCCAACTCCACCGCGCGACCCGATCCTGTCCGGCCCCGTCCGTTTGGGGTAAAAGGGACAAAAGAGGCGCCCCAGCGCGCGGCCTCAAACGGACAAATGTCCGGATTCCGTCCGTTTTCGACCCATCCCCGGCCCAAACTTACGCTCAGTTTGGGGTGAAACGGACGCGCGCGGACGGCCGCGACGCACACCCTTGTCCCTCCCATGGCCCGCCTGTCGCGGACACTAGCAGTCCCTCCGCTCCCAACGCTTCACCCTCTCTCCCCGCCCCGCCCCACCGCCGGCGCCGCCTCTATTCTCCAGCCACCTCCTCACCGCACAGCCCCGCGCCGTCCATACCAAACTACGTCTCGACATGGCCGCCACCACGCCCGCGCTTTTGCCGTAGTTTTGGTCGTCTATCGGGGGAGGTTTGGCCGTCGCCGTCCTTGCCGGTGGTGGAGGGGACACGACCGCTGGCGACCGCTCTTCAAGGCGGATTCCACCGAGAGCTCCAGAGCGGCCAGTAGCCGGCCGGCAACCATCCCTGCTGCGTCGAGGTGATCATCGTAGCCTCTTCGCCACCACGACCGGAAGGTGTTCGACTTTTTGCCATCAAAGGTATGGACAGTGGAGACGAGTTTTTCTTTCATCACTTCCTTTGTTCGTCGGACAATTCGTCGTCGAATGATGAAGATCTTGTGGTGGCTGCACTGGTCGTTCACGACCATATTCAACGGCAGCTTCCTCGGTACAGGGGGTCACTCCCTGGCCGTGCTCCCAACCTGAACCGCAACAGGGAGAGAGGCCACGCCCTGCTTTATGCCGATTACTTTGCCAACACCCCGCTCTTCAAGCAGGATAAATTTCGTCGCTGTTTTCGTATGGCAAGGCATGTGTTCAATCGTATCCGAGAGGGAGTGGTTGCTCATGACCCATACTTCGAGTGCAAGACGGATGCCCTTGGCAAGCTGCGTTCTCCTCTTATCAGAAATGCACCGCGGCCATCCGCATGCTTGCATATGGTATTCTAGGCGATCTGGTGGACGAGTATGTGTGTATGAGTAAGACAACATGTTTGATGTCAATGTACAAGTTTTGCCAGGCCGTGATCGAGGTGTTTGGCCCAGAGTACTTGAGACAGCCAACTGCCGCTGATACAGAGAGATTGTTGGCAACCAACGCAGCTAGAGGCTTTCCAGGCATGCTTGGTAGCATAGATTGTATGCATTGGGAGTGGAAGAACTGTCCATTTGCTTGGCAGGGCCAATACAAGGGGCATGTTAACGGGTGCACTGTCATATTAGAAGCGGTGGCATCGCAAGATGTTTGGATATGGCATTCTTTTTTCGGCATGGCAGGTTCTCACAATGATATCAACGTGCTGCAACGCTCTCCAGTCTTCGCAAGGCTTGCAGAAGGCCACTCCCCACCTGTCAACTTTGAGATCAACGGCCACCAGTACAACAAGGGATACTATCTAGCAGATGGTATATATCCTCAATGGTCAACTTTTGTGAAGACAATCTCGAAACCCCAAGGTGAGAAGAGAAAGAGATTTGCCCAAATGCAAGAGAGTGTTAGAAAAGATGTGGAACATGCTTTTGGTGTGCTTCAATCCCGGTGGGGTATCGTTCGAAACCCTGCACTGTCATGGGATGAAAGGAAGCTTTGGGAGGTGATGACTGCTTGTGTGATTATGCACAACATGATCGTCGAGGACGAGAGTGATGAGAGTATCTTCGACCAAGGATTTGATTATCAAGGTGAAAATATTGAGCCCCTGCACCAAGACCCGACCACATTTGAACAGTTTGTCCAATTCCACCATGAGATGCGTGATTTGCACACTCATTTGAATCTTCAAAATGACTTGGTTGAGCACGTCTGGGATCACATTGGCAAACAATAGATGTATTCGTCCAATTTAGGTTCAGTCAAGACAATTTTGATTTGGTTGTAAAACTATTTTATTAAAGACAATTTCAGTTGAGTTGTAAAACTATTTTAATTTTCAGACAAATATTTGGGTTGGAAACTAGTTTTGATGCAATTTGGGAATTTTTGGCCCTGACGGACAGGATGGGGCAAATGGATGCGGCCGCGCGCTGGGCGCACGTCCACCGCATCCCAGGACAGGCCCGGACACGACCCCAAATCGCTACCCAAACGGACAGAATCCGGACAAAACAGACGTCCGTTTGGGGTCGCGCGGTGGAGTTGGCCTAATAAGTAGATGATGGGTTGCTAGAGTGAGAGAAGCTTAAACCCTAGTTTATGCGTTGCTTCGTTAGGGGCTGATTTGGATCCATATGTTTAATGTTGTGGTTAGGTTTACCTTAGTACTTCTTTTGTAGTTGCGGATGCTTGCAATAGGGGTTAATCATAAGTGGGATGCTTGTCCAAGTAAGGGTAGTACCCAAGCACCGGTCCACCCACATATCAAAGTACCGAACGCGAATCATATGAGCGTGATGAAAACTATCTTGACAATAATTCCCATGTGTCCTCGGGAGCTCTTTTCTCATTATAATAAATTGTCCAGGCTTATCCTTTACTACAAAAGGATTGGGCCACCTTGATGCACTTTATTTACTTTCATTGCTTGTTACTCGTTACAATTTATCTTATCACAAAACTATCTATTACCTACAATTTCAGTTCTTGCAGAGAAAACCTTACTGAAAACCGCTTATCATTTCCTTCTGCTCCTCGTTGGGTTCGACACTCTTACTTATCGAAATGACTATGATAGATCCCCTACACTTGTGGGTCATCAAGTACTCACTCTACATGTCATCCCAGTGTTGGTTCTCTTGTGGTTTCTTTTGTTTGCTCTGGCTAGTAGGTGCATCAGTGTTATCTAACCTTGTTTACGCAGGTTCATTCCATCCTAAGCCAACTCAAGACCACAAGGTAAGTATATGCATCACAGTCATGTGTATGAGGTTCTCTTGCTGATGTACATACTGTTTGCAAGAAGGACTCATGAGCATGAAGGTACATTTCCCATATTCACATCTTTTGCTCTGATGCATATAGCCAAGATACATGTAACACATTGCTTACTCTATCATGCTTATGCATTCACATGCTCCTATATTCCATATTTACATGATTGCATACATGTAGGGAGAGCCTATGCATGTTACATGTCTTTCCAAAGCTTTACTTGTTATTCTCTATATCCTTATCTAAAGCTTTGATGTATGTTGTCATGAATTACCAAAAAGGGGGAGATTGAAAGCACAAGTGCTCCCTGGGTGATTTTGGTAATTTATGTCAACATATCTCTTGTTGGACTAATACTTTTACCTAGTATGTTTCATATAAGTTCAACAATGGAGTGGCATGGACTAGATGATGTGGAACCCCTTCAAGATGCTAAGGTCAAAGGATTGGCTCAAGATCCAAGCTCAAGACTCTACATTTTCTATTTTAGTGATCCAAGATCACATCGAGTCTATAGGAAAAGCCAATACTATAAAGAAGGGATGATGTGTTGCTTAATGAGTTTCTTGCTCAAAGTGCTTAGTGATATGCTCCAAAGCCCTCAACTACTTTCTCACATCCACATATGACCCAAATCAAAAGTTCAACTTGGCCTCACCGATTCTTTCCATCCGGTGCCACCGAGTTCAAATGTCATAGCCACTGCCACAAACCCTAGTCAAATCGGTCTCACCGATAGGGATCTCGGTCTCACCGAGATGGGATTGTAATCTCTCTATATGTATCCATTACCAGAATCGGTCCCATCGAGTTTGTGCAATCAGTCCTACCAAGATTACAATGCAAACTCTCCTTTTCCCTTTCGTAACGTTTCGGTCTCACCCAGATGAGCGAATCGGTCCCACCGAGTTTGCCTGACCAACTCTCTGGTTAGCTTATTACCAAAATCAGTCCCACCGAGTTGCATGTCGGTCCCACCGAAAATCCTAACGGTCACATTATTTGCTAAATCGGTCTGACCGAGTTTCACGATTCGGTCCCACCGAGATTGTAAGTTGTGTGTAACGGTTAGATTTTGTGTGGAGGCTATATATACCCCTCCACCCACTCTTCATTCATGGAGAGAGCCATCAGAACGTGCCCACATTTCCAACATTCATTTTCTGAGAGAGAACCACCTACTCATGTGTTGAGACCAAGATATTCCATTCCTACCATATGAATCTTGATCTCTAGCCTTCCCCAAGTTGCTTTCCACTCAAATCTTCTTCCACCAAATCCAAATCCTGTGAGAGAGAGTTGAGTGTTTGGGAGACTATCATTTGAAGCACAAGAGCAAGGAGTTCATCATCAACACACCAATTACTTCTTGGAGAGTGGTGTCACCTAGATTGGCTAGGTGTCACTTGGGAGCCTCCGACAAGATTGTGGAGTTGAACCAAGGAGTTTGTAAGGGCAAGGAGATCGCCTACTTCACGAAGATCTACCCTAGTGAGGCAAGTCCTTCGTGGGTGACGACCATGGTGGGATAGACAAGGTTGCTTCTTTGTGGACCATTCGTGGGTGGAGCCCTCCGTGGACTCGTGCAGCCGTTACTCTTCGTGGGTTGAAGTCTCCATCAACGTGTATGTATGATATAACCACCTATTGGAACCACGACAAAAACATCCGTGTCTCCAATTGCTTTTGCACACTCCAATCCCATCCTTTTACATTCTTGCAAGTTGCATGCTTTACTTATCGCTGATCATATACTCTTTGCATGCTTGCTTGTTATGTATTGTGATTGTTAAACTTGTGCCAAAACTCCACTTCAACTTGAGGAGATTAAAAACTGTAACTTTTTCACTTAGTGTCTAATCACCCCCCCTCTGGACACCTCTTCTTGATCCTTTCAGCACCCACGTTCACCGGCCCCTACAAAATCCTGAAACATCACGGAGAAGTTTCTTACAAGCTAGAATTGCTGGAAGGGTTGTTCGGAGTTCACGATGTCTTCCATGGTTCTCAGCTGAAGAAATGCCATGCTGAGATGGCCGATATTCCGTTGAGAGACACAGTACCCCTAGAGGCCATACAACTCGATAGTGATCTGACTTATGAGGAGAAACCCGTCAGAATTCTCGAGACAGGGAACAGAGTCACCCACAGCAAGATCATCAAGTTTTCCACGGTTCTCTGGAGTCATCATTGTGAGGAGGAAGCCACCTGAGAGCGAGAAAAAGATCTCCGCCGAGACCACCCGCACCTATTTGCTAGCCAACCCGAATCTCGAGGGCGAGATTCATCTTAAGGTGGGTAGGTTTGTAACATCCCAAAATTCCCATTTGGAATGTTTTATAATTATAGATAAGCATCTATGCATATTGTTTGAAATTGAGTGGCATTTGAATTTTGTTTTGAGAGGCTTTTGAGTTGTTTGAATTTGGATTCAAACTGGTAGTTGAATTTATTTCGAATCCAGTCCTAACAAATACTTGAGCAAAAGTATGAAAGGAGTAAATATGACACTCCAAAGATGTCAGAAGAAAAATATTGCCAAAAAGTTTAAATTCAAATTTGAATTTTATTTGGAATTTCTGGAAAGTGTTTTTTTAGTTTGAATTTTGCCCCTGGAAAAATGTCCACGTTGTAGGATAAATTCCTCTGAGAATTTTGATATATATATATATATACGTCCTATATAAAAAAAATATATATTATCCTATATTTTTTATTCCTCCCTCTATCTAATTAAAAAAAAGCCCCAGGCGCCAGCCAAGCCAACCGGCCCAGCCCGCACCGAGCCGCAGCCCACCAGCGAACCAGGCCGCCGGCCCAGCCTGTGCCTGCACCCGAACCCCCTCGCCCTCAGTCGCCCGCTCGCTTTACCCCCCTGTCTCTCTCATTGACGCCCCGGGCACGCCCTCATCTCTTTCCCGTCGCCCACGTCTCGCCGTGCCACAGCGCGACCGCCGCCGCCCGTCGCCGCGATCTTCTCAGGATCACGATCCCATGTTGCTCCCTCACCCACCACCATGCCCTATATAATGCCCTGCCTCTCCTCTCTCAAAACCCCCTAAAACCCTAGCTCACACCCTACCACACACGATGCTCGCGCCATTTGGATCTCGCCGTCCGCCGCCTCGGCTCGCCGCCACTTCCGCCGCTGGTGAGCACACCCTACCCATCCGTGCTACTCCACCCGCATCGCCACTTCCTCGCGCACCTCCCTGACATCCTCTCATCACCCCCGAGCTTGACCGCCGCTCGCCGGAGCAGCAGCTCACCAGGGAGCCGTCGCCGTCGCCTCGATCGCCACCGTCGTCCCCGAGCTCCAGCGAGACCACCCCAACGACGCCCTCGTGTCGCCACACCGCCCGACCACTCCTCCTTCCTCCCCGATCGCCAGAGCCGTCGTCCCATCGCCGCCCGAGTCGCTGTTGCCGTCGTGTTCACTGTAAGCCGCCAGAGCCACCCGTAGCTGTCCGATCTTAAATCTACGCTATAGATTAGATCTGTGAAGCGGTACAATTTTTTTATAAGCCAGTTTAGTTACCAGTTCAGTTAGATCAAACCGGCTGGGTTTTTTTGTTAGCCGCGGGCGCATCTTAGTTATTTTACGCCTAGGCGACGGATAGGCTAGTCGCGTCTGTTTTTCTTTTTCTTTTTAGTTTTATTTTCTATTTTTAGCAGAATAGTTCTGTTTTTGTTTTCGCTATTTCTTTTAGTTGGTTTATTGTTTTTATTTGATTTTTTTTGTTAGTTTAAAAATTTCTTTTAGTTTATGTAGAAAATATGTTTAGCCATGTTTAAATTATTAGAAATAGTTTTATATTAATTTTAGTCAGATTAGTTTTTCTGCCATAACTTGAGCTAGAATAATTTTATTTTTGTCATTCTTTTTGCTACTGCTTAGTTTAGTCCATGCCTAAAAGTAGGGACTTGTTTCCGTATTTTTAGATCTAATTAAAAATTAGATTTGGTCGAAATCAAGTTTTTCTAGTTTTTTTAGCTAGCTACTATTTTCCTACTGTTCTAGTTAGTAAATTATTTTATTTTTTATATGTTATAGTTTATTTTAGATTATTTTCTGTAGTTATAGAGGATGAACTTTTATTTACAGTAGAATAAAAATTTTAATTTAATTTTATTGCTAGTATTGTTTTAGGCATAATAGGAGTTCTATAATAGCTTTTAATATGATTCTTTTTGCCTCTAGTTTGGATGTTGTTTTCCTTTCTGTTAGTTAGCAAAACCCATGCTTAGGTTCTGTTAAGAAAAGTTTTAGTAGTATAAAACTATTTCCTAGTTGTTGCTTGATGTGGTGAAAACCTTGTTTTGCTTTTCTCTGAGTTTTCTTTGGTTTTGTTTTGAGTGCTTGGGTGTTTTACTTTAACTTGTTGTTATGTTATATTGTGTTATACTTATTTGTGCTATTGTCTGTCTCGGTAGAATTCCCGGAGTGCAAAGCCTGCTATTACGAGTCGCTAGCATTCGAAGACCGTCAGCCAGGCAAGTCATTTGATCATGTTTTTTTCAATACCTATGATTTTTATTACATTAGAATTATACCTCCCCACCATACATGCAGTAGGAGAATTTTTTTAAGTTATGTACTTGAGTAGTATCATGAGGTAGGATGAACCATTCTCCCTTGTTACCGATGCCCAAGACGATGTAGTTGATTCATAAGGGAGATGCGAGAGTCAAGATGATGACAACCCCATGACTTCAAGCTCAAGATGGACTTCAAAATTCACTACTGGGTGGAGGACGGTTGACGGGGTTGGTTGAGTGATTCATAAGGGATATGCGAGAGATGGATGGATACCCCATGGACCAGAAGCTTACCTGTGCAGCCGCAAGCCATTATGGGCTCTGGCTTGGTCGACCCTAGGCGTGACTCTGGTCGGACGGTGCTACGAGATGTAGAAGAACGGTAGGATTGGATGGGCACCGGTAGTGGCCCAGAGGAACTCTTTGGAAGACCCTATTTCGTTCATCCCGTCTTCAAACACTAGGCCATGAGGCGAGTTAAAGGGGGGAATGATTCTTGTTGGTAAAGTGCACAAACCTCGGTAGAGTGAAGACCTAATCGATTAGCCGTGTCCATGGTTACGGACAATTTTAGCCTCTGGAACTTGGAGTATTTCGGATATCTCAACACCGAATTTAATAAATTAATTGAGGGGGTCATTTAATAATTGGGAATGAGACATTGGTTGGCAGAACCATCTCAATAACTACCAAAATTTGTAGTAATTGCAAACAAGTCATTTTTTGTAGGAAAAAACTGGCTTTTTGCAAAACAGTGAAACTTAGAGCCCCACAGCCAAATTGCATATAGTATTAGTAATTTTATTTTTGTTCTCTCTCTTCATGACTTGTCGGCATATTCAAAAATGTTGACCTACACGACTGTAACGTCTTATGTTGCAGACGAGTTTTCCGATTAGGAGTGAGGCTATGATCCACGCTTGGCGATTGCCCTATTGAGTCGGATGGACTCACTATTCGTCTATGCTATCGCAGCTTTATTTAGTTAATTTCTCATGAGTTGGCCTTCGGCCGAATTTATTATCGTGTAATAAAGACTCGATATGAGAATCGTGTAATAAATTCAGGTGTGATTGAACTTTGAATCTTTGCATCAATGTACTGTGTGTGCCAGCATGATTTTGGAATGGCACAGCTACACAGAGACTTGACCGATTTAGGGTCGGGTCGCTACACAAATTCATAGCGAAAAGCCGAGTTGTCGCTCTTGGTGGATCATTTATTGGCCAACGGAGTCGTCAGCATAACATCAAGAAGGGTGACGAAGCCACATTTAGACACGTAAACACATATATAGTAGCAAAGGCCTTGCCATCAGTCAAAGGCTGTAATACCATGTTGAGAAATACAACACCTATTTTTGGCATAATCTCACCCACCTTTCAACTAAGTACCTCTAGACAATTTAGGGCCTGTTTGGCTAGAGGCCCGACCATCCTGCCTAGGAAAAAAGATGCCTGGATACCGCCTGAGAGGATGGAAATTTCTTTCTCGCCAGGCTTGCCTGCTGCATATGTGTTTGGTTCCTGTCCATGGCCTGGCAATGTGACTTGAGTGCTTAAAGTATTTTCAAAGAGGACACCATACAACTCCTAGGCTTTAATTACTTCCAGGCTGCTGCCACAGCCCGCCAGGCGCACGGAGACGGACTGCTGAAACAGGCTAACCCACCTGCCGGTGCTAAATATTTTATTTCTTATTTCTTTTTCTAAGTGGACCAGGCCAATCACATACTTGGGGACGGCCAGGCCAGACAACAAATCGTTTTGATGAGGA
The DNA here is from genome assembly GCF_018294505.1 of Triticum aestivum. Lineage (NCBI taxonomy): Eukaryota > Viridiplantae > Streptophyta > Magnoliopsida > Poales > Poaceae > Triticum > Triticum aestivum. The sequence continues at coordinate 356,390,593 of NC_057804.1, forward strand.
CATGAAGCAAACAACTCACAGGCAGAACCCAGGCACTATCCAGGTCAGGCGTATGGTGTTGTGGAAGGAAACCAAACAACCCCTTAATCCACAAGTGCTATCAAGTCTATTAAAATTAAGAACATGGGGTTGAGCATGTTAAACATCACTTCCACTAAGTCTTGAAATACTTTCTCTTATGCAAAGTTATACTTGGTTAATTTCATTTTATTCAAAACATGTCCCACGGTAAGTCTTAGTTGTCCAAACTAAAGAAAAAAAGGCTGTAAAATTATTTCAGCTACAAGAGCAAAACCTTTGTATTAACTATCAAGAGTCATTATCATCTACACGATTACATGTGCTTTGTATTAACCTTGTGCGATGCACGATTACATGTATGAATTAGATGAGAGAGCACTATGGTGGTGAAGATGGCCATGGAGGTCAAAATGGTGGTGGCTAGGGTTTGTGGATGAAGATGATGATGAAAAGGTTCTAGCTATACTCGACGGTCCTCACTCTCCCCTCTCTATTGAGTTTTTGATGGGGTCCCCTTTATGAAAGCTGTTCAGGTGGACGACCTGCTTCGGTTTCAATGCCAAACGACCACTCAGGCGAGTACGTGCGATTGCAAGGAACACCTTTTTGGCCCTGGTGGCTTTATGACGCCTCCCGGCAACTTATTTCTTCTCCATTTTCATCCCTTTACTTTCTCGCCCTTTTGGTACCTTTGCTTATAGACGTATGCCTTTTGGTTTATGTAATGCACCTGCTACCTTTCAAAGATGTATGATGGCTACACTACTAGGAAAAGGCCTGCTAGTGGCGCACCTGTTTTGCCTACTAATGGCGCCCTACAGGTGCGCCACTAGCACCCCGTCATTAGAATTTTTGTATACCAGATACTAATGGCGCACCAGGTAGTGCGCCATTAGTATAGCCCACGGTGCGCCATTACTATCTGACATAGTAATGGTGCACCACATAGAAGTGCGCCATTACTAACAAATTTTTTTCAAATATTTTTTCCCATTTTTTTTCAATTTTTTTCTTCGTTTTTTTCTTAATCTTGGATCACTATGGCTTAATCTCGGGTCAATATGCTTAATCTCTAGTCAAATCGCACTAAGTGGTCAAACTTCCTGGAAGGTCACCTATCCTCACACTACTCCAGCCCGAGCACGCTTAACTTCGCAGTTCTATCCAACCCCAGCACCACCTCACTTAATAGGCACTTGTTGATATATCTATTATATCGATCCTATTATACCTTGTTGATGTCTAGGACTTTGTTCATGTTCATGAGTATGATGAAAATTTTGAAAAATATTTCAAACTTCCCGGTCATATTACGTATCATTGCTTGAAAAAAAATTCAAAACCAATATTTTTTCTGTTACTAGTGGCGCACCTAGCAAACGGTGCGCCACTAGTAAGTTTGGTTTTTTTTGAATTTTTTTGCCTCTAGATCTTGAAAGCCCCGTAACTTTTTTTCTGTTTGGTTTTTGAGGATTTTGAAAATGTTTAAGACCCCCCCCCATTAAATACGGATGTAACTTTTCGAGTAGATGATTTTTCATATAAAAAACTTTTTAATCCGAGTTCGTATGCAAAAGTTATGCCCATTTTACAAATTCCAGAGAGATTTTGCAAATAAAGTCGAAATTCATATTTGTAAATTTTCCCAACAACTAGACCACATATCACATGGGAAATTTATTTTCTTTTATTGTTTTGACATTTCCATCATTTTCTTTTATTTTTTTAAACTGAAAAGGCAGTCCACTGGGGGGGGGGGTGCATTCCGTGGAATTTTTGGGCCAAGTTAGTAATGGCGCACCGTGGGAGTGGTGCGCCATTACTAGTTCAACTAGGAATGGCGCACCACACACACGGTGCACCACTACTACTTTTGAAAATAAAATAAAAATAAATTTGAGAAAAAATTTGGAAAAAAATACTAGTGGTGCACCGTGGATGTGGTGCGCCATTACTAGTTTAACTAGTAATGGCGCACTATCCCCTGGTGCGCCATTACTAGTTTTGAAAAAAAATTGAAAAAAAATTGAAAAAAAATACTACTAGCGCACCGTGGATGTGGTGCGCTATTACTAGTTTTGAAAAAAAATTGTTACTAGTGGCGCACCGTGGATATGGTGCGCCATTAGTATATAGTAGTGGCGCACCACATGTCTGGTGCGCCATTAGTGTCCATATCATCTATAGCCCTTTTCCTATTAGTACTATATTCTTTGACTTTTGTGACAAGATTTGTGAGGTATTCATGGATGATTTCTCCGTTTATGGATCCTCTTTTGATGCTTGCTTGAGCAACCTTGATCGAGTTTTGCAGAGATGCGAAGATACTAGTCTCGTCTTGAATTGGGAAAAGTGTCACTTTATGGTTAATGAAGGCATTGTCTTGGGGCATAAGATTTCCGAGAGAGGTATTGAAGTTGATAAAGCTAAGGTTGATGCTATTGAAAAGATGCCATGTCCCAAGGACATAAAGGGTATAAGAAGTTTCCTTGGTCATGCTAGTTTTTATAGGAGGTTCATTAAGGACTTTTCTAAAATCTCTAGGCCTCTGACTAATTTATTGCATCAAGATATTCCTTTTGTCTTTGATGATGATTGTGTAGAAGCATTTGAATTACTTAAGAAAGCTTTGATCACTGCACCTATTATTCAGCCACCTGATTGGAATTTACCTTTTGAAATTATGTGTGATGCCAGTGATTATGTTGTAGGTGTTGTTCTAGGGCAAAGGGTTGATACTAAATTGAATGTTATCCAATATGCTAGTAAGAGTCTTGACACTGCCCAGAGAAATTATGCTACTACTGAAAATGAGTTCTTAGCAGTTGTGTTTGCATGTGATAAGTTTAGACCTTTTATTGTTGATTCCAGAGTTACTATTCACACTGGTCATGCTGCTATTAAATATCTTATGGAAAAGAAAGATGCTAAGCCTAGACTCATTAGATGGGTTCTCTTGCTTCAAGAGTTTGATTTGCATATTATTGATAGAAAGGGAGCTTAGAACCCCGTTGCAGACAACTTGTCTAGGTTAGAGAATGTTCTTGATGACCCACTGCCTATTGATGATAGCTTTCCTGATGAACAATTAGCGGTCGTTAATGCTTCTCGTACTCCTCCTTGATATGCTGATTATGCTAATTACATTGTTGCTAAATTTATACCTCCTAGTTTCACATACCAGCAAAAGAAAAAGTTCTTTTATGATTTAAGACATTACTTCAGGGATGACCCACACCTTTATAAAGAAGGAGTAGATGGTGTTATTAGACGTTGTGTACCTGACCATGAACAGGAACAGATCCTATGCAAGTGTCACCCCGAATCCTATGGAGGACACCACGCTGGAGATAGAATTGCACATAAGGTATTGCAATCTGGTTTTTATTGGTCTACTCTCTTCAAAGATGCTCATAAGTTTGTCTTATCTTGTGATGAATGTCAAAGAATTGGTAATATTAGTAGACATCAAGAAATGCCTATGAATTATTCTCTTGTTATTGAACCGTTTGATATTTGGGGCTTTGATTATATGGGACCTTTTCCTGCCTCTAATGGTTACGCTCATATTTTAGTTGTTGTTGATTATGTTACTAAGTTGGTAGAAGCTATTCCAACTAGTAGTGCTGATCATAAAACTTCTGTTAAAATGCTTAAGGAAGTTATTTTTGCGAGGTTTGGAGTCCCTAGATATCTTATGACTGATGGTGGTTCACATTTTATTCATGGTGCTTTCCGTAAGATGCTTGCTAAGTATGACGTTAGTCATAGAATCGCATCTCCTTATCATCCACAGTCTAGTGGTCAAGTAGAGTTGAGAAATAGAGAGCTCAAATTAATTTTGCAAAAGACTGTTAATAGATCTAGAAAGAATTGGTCCAAAAAAGTTGATGATGCATTATGGGCCTATAGAACTGCATACAAAAATCCTATGGGTATGTCTCCTTATAAGATGGTTTATGGAAAAGCGTGTCATTTACCTCTTGAACTTGAACATAAAGCATATTGGGCTATTAAAGAGCTAAACTATGACTTCAAACTTGCCGGTGAGAAGAGGTTATTTGACATTAGCTCACTTGATGAATGGAGAACCCAAGCCTATGAGAATGCCAAGCTATTCAAAGGAAGAGTCAAACGTTGGCATGACAAAAGGATACAAAAGCGTGAGTTTAACATAGGTGATTATGTTTTATTATTCAACTCTCATTCAAGATTTTTTGCAGGAAAACTTCTATCTAAATGGGAAGGTCCTTACATTATCGAGGAGGTCTATCGTTCTGGTGCCATAAAAATCAACAACTTCGAAGGCACAAGTCCGAGGGTGGTGAACAGTCAAAGAATTAGACATTATATCTCAGGTAATCCTATCAATGTTGAAACTAGTATTATTGAAACTGTAACCCCGGAGGAATACATAAGGGACACTTTCTAGAATGTTCTAGACTCCGAAAAGGAATAGGTATGTGGTACGGTAAGTAAACTGACTCCAAAACAATTCTAATAGCAATTTTTATCAGTTTTGGAATATTTAAGAATTTTAGGAAGAAAGAAGTAGTCCGAGAGGGACACGATGCCTCCACGAGGGTGGAGGGCGCGCCCACCCTTACTGGGCGCGCCCCCTATCTCGTGGACACCTCGTATGCCTCCCGGACTCTGTTTTCTTGTACCTTACGTATTTTGGTCAGTAAAAATTCATTATATAAACTCCCGAAGGTTTTGACAAATGTATCACGCAAATATCCTCTGTTTTCGTTTCGAGTTGTTTCTGTTTCAGATCTAGAGCATCATGGCATCTCCAAGCGCTCCCAAGGACAAGTTTTTCGAGAGGGTTATCAACCCCTATCTCACGGAGGTGCTGCAACACCCTCAAATCATTGAGATGCATGAGGGGTGCTGCACATCCGCGACGTGGAGGGACCAAGGCATACCGGAAGTGTGGAGACAAAGCTCGAAGCCATGGAGCAGCAAGTTTTCAAGTGCTAAGGGATGGTGGAGCGTGGACTCTACGCCAACCAAATTATGATCACGGAGTTCACCAACAACCACAAGCTAGATGCCAAAGTCATTGGGGAGACCATCTTCAAGCTTCAAGAGAAAATCGAGCACGTCCAAGCCTAGATCTATGACTTGCAAAACCAGAACTGTGAGTATGAATATAGATTCAAGAGGAGGAGTTAGGCTGCAGATTTAAGGATCCCGGAGACTCGATCATCCTTCTATGATGGTGAGCCTATGCCATGGAAGACGGATGACAAGCCTACATCATCAACCACTCCTACTTCACCACCTCCAAGGACATAATTACATGGGTATGGGCACTCCCCTTGGCAACTGCCAAGCTTGGGGGAGGTTCCCCAGTATCGTATCACCATCACACTCCTATCTTTACCATTTTATTTAGTTCAATCCTTTTAGTAGTATCTTGATCTAGTAGATTGAAGTTTTGTTATCAAGTAGTTTGAGTTTTGCTTTGTGATCTCTTTATGTAATCGAGTCCATGAGCTATCTATAATAAAGATTAGTGTTGAGTCAAGGGCTTTGCTATGTTGCTATGATCTTGAGAAAGTAGAAAGAATAAAAGAGTTCATATTGATCTTATGGATAGTAATGACTTCACACATAGAAAGTATGAGGCATAAAGGTCGTTCAGAGTTGATAAACGTAGTTTCGGTCATCATTGCAATTAATAGGACGTAATAAGGAGAGAGAGGTTACATACAAATATACTATCTTGGACATCTTTTATGATTGGGAGCACTCATTAATTATGACATGCTAAAAGACTTGATGTTGGACAAGGAAGAAAACGTAATGGTTTATGTTTTCTCACAACTCAGTTAAAGTATATTGTCATTGACCTTCCAAACATGTTGAGCTTGCCTTTCCCCCTCATGCTAGCCAAATTCCATGCACTAAGTAGAGATACTACTTGTGCTTCCAAATATCCTTAAACCAAGTTTTGCCATGAGAGTCCATCATACCTACCTATGGATTGAGTAAGACCCATCAAGTAAGTTGTCATGTTGCAGGCAATAAAAAATGCTATCTAAATATGTATGACTTATTAGTGCAGAGAAAATAAGTTTATACGATCTTGTTGTGGAAGCAATAAAAGCGACGCACTGCATAATAAAGGTCCACATACAAGGGGCAATATAAAGTGACGTTCTTTTGCATTAAGATGTTGTGCATTCAACCCTAAACGCACATGACAACCTCTGCTTCCCTCTGCGAAGGGCCTATCTTCTACTTTATTTTTGTACTTTTTACTTGAGTCAAGGTGATCTTCACCTTTCCCTTTTGCATTTTATCCTTTGGCAAGCTCTTCGTGTTTGATAGATCATGATACAAATATCCAATTGGATGTAAGTTAGCATGGATTATTATTGTTGACACCACTTAAAGGTGAATACGTTGGGAGGCAACACAACAAGCCCCTATCTTTCTCAGTGTCCGGTTGAAACTCTATAACCACAAGTATTGCGTGAGTGTTAGCAATTATAGAAGAGTACATGATAGTTGAGTATGTGGACTTGCTTAAAAGCTCTATTTTTGACTCTTTCTGATGTTATGATAAATTGCAATTGCTTCAATGACTGAGATTATAGTTTGTTAGCTTCCAATGAAGTTTCTGAACCATACTTGACATTGTGAATTGATTTTTACTTGAGAATAAGAAATCATATGATAAAATCTATTCATGTTGCTGTTATAAGAATGATCATGATGCCCTCATGTCCGTATTTTATTTTATTTATCGACACCTTTATCTCTAAAACATGTGGACATATTTTTGGAATGGCACAGCTACATAGAGACTTGACCGATTTCGGGCCGGGTCGCTACACAAATTCATAGTTGAAATCCGAGTTGTCGCTCTTGGTGGATCATTTATTGGCCAATGGAGTCGTCAGCATAACATCAAGAAGGGTGACGAAGCCACATTTAGACACGTAAACACATATATAGTAGCAAATGCCTTGGCATCAGTCAAAGGCTGTAATACCATGTTGAGAAATACAACACATATTTTTGGCATAATCTCACCCACCTTTCAACTAAGTACCTCTAGAAAATTTAGGGCCTGTTTGGTTAGAGGCCCGACGATCCTGCCTAGGAAAAAAGATGCCTGGATACCGCCTAAGAGGATGGCAATTTCTTCCTCGCCAGGCTTGCCTACTGCATATGTGTTTGGTTCCTGTCCATGGCCTGGCAATGTGACTTGAGTGCTTAAAGTATTTTCAAAGAGGACACCGTACAACTCCTAGGCTTTAATTACTTCCAGGCTGCTGCCATAGCCCGCCAGGCGCATAGAGACGGACGCCTGAAACAGGCTAACCCACCTTTCGGTGCTAAATATTTTATTTCTTATTTCTTTTTCTAAGTGGACTAGGCCAATCACATACTTGGGGATGGCCAGGCCAGGCAGCAAATCGTTTTGATGAGGACATGAAGCAAACAACTCACAGGCAGAACCCAGGCACTATCCAGGTCAGGCGTATGGTGGTGTGGAAGGAAACCAAACAACCCCTTAATCCACAAGTGCTATCAAGTCTATTAAAATTAAGAACACGGGGTTGAGCATGTTAAACATCACTTCCACTAAGTCTTGAAATACTTTCTCTTATGCAAAGTTATACTTGGTTAATTTCATTTTATTCAAAACATGTCCCAGGGCAAGTCTTAGTTGTCCAAACTAAAGAAAACAAAGGCTGTAAAATTATTTCAGCTACAAGAGCAAAACCTTTGTATTAACTATCAAGAGTCATTATCATCTACACATATCACACATACAACTACTACATCTATTCTAAGTATCCAAGTGCAAAATACAAGGGTCGTAGGACATACCTTCACGGTTGCGAATTTACACTCTTCTCTTCCTTACTCATGCATTCTTCATTGTCCTGGCATAGATCAACTCCTCTGAAAACAAAATGCAAATAAACTCCAATGGGCTAAATAAGAACAAGAGCAAAGCAAAGCTTATTCTATTTATCTTGTTTTTTGGGTGCCTTGTGCGATGCACGATTACATGTATGAATTAGATGAGAGAGCACTATGGTGGTGAAGATGGCCATGGAGGTGAAAATAGTGGTGGCTAGGGTTTGTGGATGAAGATGATGATGAAAAGGTTCTGGCTATACTCAACGGTCCTCACTCTCCCCCCTTTGTTGAGTTTTCGACGGGGTCCCCTTTATAAAAGATGTTCAGGTGGACGACCTGCTTCGGTTTCAATGCCAAACGACCACTCAGGCGAGTACGTGTGATTGCATGGAACACCGTTTTTGGCCCTGGTGGCTTTATGATGCCTCCCGGTGACTTATTTCTTCTCCATTTTCATCCCTTTCCTTTCTCGCACGTGATTTGTTCCCTTTTTAGCCCATTTCCCATGGAAAATAATATCAACGAGAGGATTTGTGGAATCCTTTTTATTCATTAGTCATTAGTGGCAATATCAGAGTGAATATCTCTCTTTTAATGAAATAATTCGATTTAAACAAGGTTGAACATATGTAAAAACTATCACTCATCACGACTGTCCAGAAACACCCACCAATGGTAATTGTTTTGACATGATTAATGTGCAAGTTGATGAAAATGATGAAGGTTATGATTTATCTGGAGTTCCTCATACTCTCCATTATAATATTACTATGAAGTTGTAGCCACTATTGTTTCTAGCATCTCCACTCATCTCCATGCATAGGTACTCGCCAAAGAGTGAGTACGAATTTACATATATGATGCCAATGCATCGTAAGTGAGTGCGCCTCTGAGCGAGCTCTGCTATGAGGTTCTCCCTTCCCCGGTCGGAAGTTGGCACCCAACTCAAGATTGTTATCCCTTTGGATCTGGGTGGATGACCTTATGGAGCACCGAAGCCTAGATATATAGTTTTAAAGAAAACATTGCCTGGGAGGTAACCTGAAAGTCTGTAGGTCTCTTTTTTAGCTTTGTGTCTTGTGTCTAGATGCATACATGTTGCATTGGCACTTTTTTGTTTCTAGTAGTTGCTATTTGAGTTGGTTTCATATAGTTTTCATTGGTAAAATTTATAGCATGTCGGTAGCCTATTTTTCTACATAACTCCTCCTATTTTTATTGCAATATTGCTATGTGCTTAACATGAGGAGGAAGCACAAGAATTTCCATCCAGCTTTGCAGCTCGAGGAGAAAAAAATGGTGTTCCATACGACCGCCCCAGTCGTTTGACGGCCTGTATGATCTCGTGGCTGTAACAAAGAACATGACCAGAAAAAAGATGGCCTATCGTACGAGCGCTCGCACCCGTACGAGTGTCCGTTTCACCTAGCATCCACAACGAGAATCTGCACAGAGCGAATGATGGCATTTCATACGACCGTAACTGGTCGTTTGAGCATCTGTTTGAAGAAAATAACACCTCCATCTGATTCATTTTCGACGTCTGAGGTCGACAAGGTGTTTTCTAACTTATTATTTGCTTTGTAATTAATGTTAATTACCCCTAAAACTCTCTAGACAATAGTTCTCTTTAGCAACTATGTTTTCTTTATTTCTGTTTCCGGTTGGGTATATGAACTCTGTTCGTAGAATTGATGTTTTTATTTTCTGTGTTATTTTCGCACAGGGTTGGACCTTATGTGGTGACATGTACGGTATGGTGCCAATCGTATAAAAGACCCACAGAAGCACTTTGTTACTTCAACATGATGAACTTCAATAACAAGTGAATGGTAAAGTTTTATAATACGATCCTTGCTCAAATAAAAGTTGTGAGTCTCACCTTATGTGAAATCTCTCCTTTTGATTATGCACCTAGGAGATGCACAATTGTGTTTTCATCTTGTCTTGCACACACTTCATTCGAACCTAGGAGTTACATGTACTTCTAGACATAGTTTGTTAACTTAAGCATGGTCCTTAAGTTAGTGAACCGATCTTGTGAGGCAATTATTTTTATTCACTTGTGATGCTAATCCTTTGCGCTGTAATTTTTATAAAAAAACTACAAAAAAACAAAAACACTTTGTTTTCTTGTTATTTTCGTTCTAGCATGTTCTATTGGAGGGAACCACGAGACCACAACAATGATACCGCATGAAAGCATGGTCCATGTCTATTAAAAGAGAGGTCAAATGTGCCTAAACGGTAAACGTGTCTAATACTTTGCTTAACTAAGCTTAGGGGAGGTAACTACTTCTCACGCTCCCTTTTAATAATTGCACTTTCCATTTACTTCTCTAGTTTTCCTAAGTTTATTATTGCAAGGTTCTAACCGTGGGGAGGTGACATTTGCATGTGTAGTGTCTTCTACAATGCTCTTGATCATATGGTTTTTGTGCATTAGTGTGTCCCGTTGTTTTGACATGCTTCCTTTGCACTTGTTTGATTTAGCCTGTGGGAATCTTGTTATATTCTGAAAAGCTTTTTCATGTTCTTTTATAAAACCCCCACAAATTACTCCTTTGAACTATTACCTTTTTTCACCTAATTACATAAGTTAGGGACTCTACTGGTGGCTTGATTAGTGATTGAATGATTGTAGAGGCTTTTGGCTGATGAACCCAGCATCTTTTGTTGATCCAGGACACACAACAGGGTTTATCTCCACCAAATTATCCCCTCGGGGTACTTAGCTTTCAAGTCTTATGCAACATGACACTGCAATACTCTTGTGTAGTGTTTGAGTTCTTTATGACTAAGGCAAGTTCGACACCTTTCCACTTCCATTCATCTTATTTTGCTAGCCTCTATGGTACCGTTCATTGTGCACTCTCACATTGAGAGTTGGCGCAAACTTCGTAGGTGCATCCAAACCTACGTGAGGCTTTCTCCGGTTCTCCTACACATAAAACACCTCATCTCGACAAAACAGCCACCATACAAAGGTGCTTGACAATGCACTACCATCGTATTACATTACATTATTAGAGACATGTTTTTCAATGGCCTTCCATGATCATAGTACGTATGGCTAGCTTGATATTTTCATGGCTTGTCCATTTTTGATATCTAAGCTATGCCAGATCATTGCACATGCTGGTACACTACCAGAGGCATTCATCATATAGAGTTTCTCTCATGTTCTCAAGTGGGAGTTATGATTACATTTAGTTGAAGTGAATCATCATAAAGTGTATCATTCATCTTTGTAATGTGTTCCTCCTAAAAAAGGAAGAGAGATACTGAATAAAAGGTGCTTCACGGAGGTGCCACAAAAAAATGAGAAAGACAGAAAGAAAGAAAAAGAAAAAAAGGAAAAAGGAGAGGAATAAAGAAGAACCAACACCATTACACTTTTTAGTATACACTTGTGCTTCAAAGTAGCACCACTTCATGCATTGTTAAGTAGAAAGTTTCACAAGCTTCATATGTTACATACCAATGGGGAGCCTACACTATAGAACTTGGCTTGTATATTTCGATGACGACCATCCTCAAGAGCTCGAGGTCTTCATGAGTAAGCAAGTTGGATGTACCCCCACTTAATCCATAGTAGAGCTTTCACATATTCATAGATCTATGGGCATCCTAGTTGCATGGCGATCACTACTCCTTGTGTTGACATCGATCATAGGGACTTCTCCATTGCCTAATGGTGAGCTGCGTTGCTACAAGACTTTCTTTGTTTTTTGACTTCTCAAAGCACCAAACATTTTCCATCTTTCCCTTAAGTGCGAGGAATAGTCTTGCGCTCAGTGTTGTATTGGTAGTTGAGTGTTTTAATAATGCAGACAAATGAACTTCCTATTGTACCTCCTATGCCTCGGGTTGGTGTTTTTGAAGTGATCGCTAATGTAAGATTTATTTTATCTTTGATTGTCACTGCTGTGTTCCTAACATAATATTGACCTTCTACCTAAACATTTGTCAATGGCAATTTGGGCTCCACAAAAATAATTTCCTCTTTCTTGACCACCGTGGCAGTGGAACTGAGAGGATAACTTGTATTACTCCCTTGCTGGTTAACTATTGCATGCTTGCACAATGAACATGGTTAACACTTTTGGGGGTTTGGTTCAATGTATTATTTAGAGTTGGTAGCTGTGAGGTTTTGGTAGTCAAGCATCTTACTCGAGGAAGAGCAATAATATCTCAATGTTGATAACGTCCGGAGTTTCTCCTGCAGCAGGCCTTGCACCTAGCGGTGCTTCCAGGACGTAATTCTTTCTTGCAACAATGAGGATAATCCTCAAGTTATGGACCCAGTTCGTGTAATTGCTACCATCATCTTTCAACTTAGCTTTCTGTAGGAACGCATTAAAATTCAAGGGAACGGTAGCATGGGCCATTGATCTACAACAACATAGACAGGCAAAAAGTATCAGGACTAAGTTCATGATAAATTAAAGTTCAATTAATCATATTACATAAGAACTCCCACTTAGATAGACATCCCTCTAGTCATCTAAATTATCACATGATCCAAATAAACTAAACCATGTCCGATCATCATGTGAGATGGAGTAGTTTCCAATGGTGAAGATCACTATGTTGATCATATCTACTATATGATTTACATTCGACCTTTCGGTCTCAGAGTTCTGAGGCCATATCTACATATGCTAGGCTCGTCAAGTTTAACCCGAGTATTCTGCATGTGCAAAACTGGCTTGCACCCATTGTATGTGAACGTACAACTTATCACACCCGATCATCATGTGGTGTCTCGGCACGACAAACTATAGCAATGGTGCATACTCAGGGAGAACACTTATACCTCGAAATTTAGTAAGGGATAATCTTATAATGCTGCCGCCGTACTAAGCAAAAGAAGATGCATAAAAGATAAACATCACATGCAATCAAAATATGTGACATGATATGGCCATCATCATCTTGTGCCTTTGATCACCATCTCCAAAGCATTGTCATGATCTCCATCGTCACCGGCTTGACACCTTGATCTTCATCGTAGCATCGGGTCGTCTCACCAACTATTTCTTCTACAACTATTGCTACCGCTTAGTGATAAAGCGATAACCATATGGATCCTGCCAGATGCCGATAACTCTGTTACAAAACATGATCATCTCATACAAGAATTTATATCTCATCATGTCTTGACCATGTCACATCACAACAAGCCCTGCAAAAACAAGTTAGACATCCTCTACTTTGTTGTTGCAAGTTTTACGTGGCTGCTACGGGCTTCTAGCAAGAACCGTTCTTACCTATGCATCAAAACCACAATGATTTTCCGTCAAGTGTGTTGTTTTAACCTTCAACAAGGACCGGTCGTAGTCAAATTCGATTCAACTAAAGTTGGAGAAATAGAAACCCGCCAGCCACCTGTGTGCAAAGCACGTCGGTAGAACCAGTCTCATGAATGCGGTCATGTAATGTCGGTCCGGGCCGCTTCATCCGACAATACCCCGCCGAATCAACTGAGACGTTGGTGGCAAGCAGTATGACTATTATCGCCCACGACTCTTTGTCTTCTACTCGTGCATATCATCTATGCATAGACTTGGCTTTGATACCACTATTGGGGAATGTAGCATGCAATTTCAAAAAAATTCCTATGATCGCGCAAGATTGATCTAGGAGATGCATAGCAACGAGAGGGGGAGAGTGTGTCCACGTACCCTCATAGACTGAAAGCGGAAGCGTTAGTTAACGTGGTTGATGTAGTCGAACGTCTTCACGATCCAACCAATCCAAGTACCGAACGTACAACACCTCTGTGTTCAGCACATGTTCAGCTCGATGACGTCCCTCGATCTGTTGATCCAGCAGAGTATTGATGGAGTCGATGAGTTCTGTCAGCACGATGGCGTGATGACGGTGTTGGTGATGTGCTCCACGCAGGGCTTCGGCTAAGCACTATGATGATACTATCGGAGGAGTAAACGGTGGAGGGTGGCACCGCACACGGTTAAGCCAATGTTGTGTCTTTGGGGTGCCCTCCTGCCCCCGTATATAAAGTAGGGAGGAGGAGGACGGCCACCAGGGGTGCGCCAAGGGAGGGGGAGTCCTATTAGGACACCACTCATAGTAGGATTTGGCCCCCCCTCTTTTTTCCTTCTTACGAAGGTGGAAAGGGGGAAGGAGAGGGAGTAGGAGAAGGAAAGGGGGTGGTGCCCCCTTTCCCTAGTCTAATTCGGACTTGCTATGGGGGGGCATGGCCACCCTTGCAGCCCTCCTAAACTTTCCTCTAAGGCCCATGAAGGCCCACTACTTCCCCCGGGGGGTTCCGGTAACCTCCCGGTAATCCGAAAAATACCTGAATCACTCCAGAACCATTCTGGTGTCCGAATATAACCTTCTAATATATAAATATTTATTTCTTGACCATTTCAGGACTCCTCTTCATGTCCGTGATCTCATCCGGGACTCCGAACAAACTTCGGTCATCAAATCACATAACTAGTAATACAAATCGTCATTGAACGTTAAGCGTGCGGACCCTACAGGTTCGAGAACTATGTAGACATGATCGAGACACATCTCTGATCAATAATCAATAGCGGAACCTGGATGTTCATATTGTCTCCTACATATTCTAAGAAGATCTTTGTCGGTCAAATCGCACAACAACATATGTTGTTCCCTTTGTCACCGGTATGTTACTTGCCCGAGATTCGATCGTCGGTATCACATACCTTGTTCAATCTCGTTACCAGCAAGTCTCTTTACTCATTCGGTAATGCTTCATCCTGTAACTAACACATTAGTCACATTGCTTGCAAGGCTTATAGTGATGAGCATTACTGAGAGGGCCGAGAGATACCTCTCCAAAACACGTAGTGACAAATCCTAATCTTGATCTATGCCAACCCAACAAACACCTTCAGAGACACCTGTAGAGCATCTTTATAATCACCCAGTTACGTTGTGACGTTTGATAGCACAGAAGGTGTTCCTCCCGTATACGAGAGTTGCATAATCTCATAGTCTGAGGAACATGTATAAGTCATGAAGAATCCAGTAGCAATGAAACTGTAACGATCATAATGCTAAGCTAACTGGTGGGTCTTGTCGATCACATCATTCTCCTAATGATGTGATCATGTTCATCAAATGACAACACATGTCTATGGTCTGGAAACAGAACCATCTTTGATTAATGAGATAGTCAAGTATAGGCATATTAGGGACACTACGTATTGTCTATGTATTCACACATGTTCTAAGTTTTCGGTTAATACAATTCTAGCATGAATAATAAACATTTATCATGATATAAGGAAATATAAATAACAACTTTATTATTGCCTCTAGGGCATACTTCCTTTAGTCTCCCACTTGCATTAGAGTCAATAATCTAGATTACAAAGTAATGATTCTAACACCCATGGAGTCTTGGTGTTGATCATGTTTTCCTCATGGAAGAGGCTTAGTCAACGGGATTGCAACATTCAGATCCATATGTATCTTAAAAATCTCTATGTCTCCCTCCGCCCCTTGATGCCGGATGGAATTGAAGCATCTCTTGATGTGTTTGGTTCTCTTGTGAAATCTGGATTCCTTTGCCAAGGCAATTGCACTACTATTGTCACAAAATATTTTCATTGGACCCAATGCACTAGGTATAACACCTAGATCAGATATGAACTCCTTCATCCAGACTCCTTCATTTGCAGCTTCCGAAGCAGCTACGTACCCCCCTTTACATGTAGATCCCACCACAATGCTCTTCCTGGAACTGCACCAACTGACAACTCCACCATTCAATATAAATACATATCTGGATTGTGACTTAGAGTCATCCGGATCAGTGTGAAAGGTTGCATCGACATAACCATTTACAACGAGCTCTTTCTCACCTCCATAAGCGAGAAACATATCCTAAGTCCTTTTCATGTATTTCAGGATGTTCTTGTCCGCTGTCCAGTGCTCCATACCTAGATTACTTTGGTACCTCCCTGCTACACTTATAGCAAGGCACACATTAGGTCTGGTACACAACATTGCATACATGATAGAACCTACGGCTGAAGCATAGGGAATGACTTTCATTTTCTCTCTATCTTCTGCAGTGGTCGGGCATTGAGTCTGACTCGACTTCACACCTTGTAACACATGCAAGAACCCTTTCTTTGATTGATCCATTTTGAACTTCTTCAAAACTTTATCAAGGTATGTGCTTTGTGAATGTCCAATTAAGCGTCTTGATCTATCTCTATAGATCTTGATGTCCAATATGTAAGCAGCTTCATCGAGGTCTTTCATTGCAAAATTCTTATTCAAGTATCCTTTTATGCTATCTAGAAATTGTGTATCATTTCCACTCAACAATATGTCATCCACTTATAATATTAGAAATGCTATAGACCTCCCACACACATAAATACAGGCTTCTCGAAAAGACTTTATAAAACCATATGCTTTGATTACACTATCAAAGCGTATATTCTAACTCCGAGAGGCTTGCACCAGTCCATAAATGGATCATTGGAGCTTGCACACTTTGTTAGCACCCTTTGGATCGACAAAACATTCTGGTTGCTTCATATACAACTCTTGTTTAAGAAATCCATTAAGGAATGCAGTTTTGACATCCATTTGCCATATTTCATAATCATAAAATGTGGCAATTGCTAACATGATTAGGACAAACTTAAGCATCACTACAAGTGAGAAGGTCTCATCGTAGTCAACTCCTTGAACTTGTCAACAACCATTCTCAACAAGTCGAGCTTTGTAGACAGTAACGTTATCGTCGGCGTCGGTCTTCTTCTTGAAGATCCATTTATTTTCTATGGCTTGCCCATCATCAAGCAAGTCCACCGAAGTCCACACTTTTGTCAGTACCCCGACTCAATGCCACGTCGATCTAGGATGTAACACCTCATATCACTTTGCGGCCTCATGCATGGTATCCCCACGGGTGTCGCCTTACCAGGCCCGGGACCGTTTGCACCTTTTGGCACACGCATATGATCCCACACATACCAGGCATTTCAATAACATACACACAATATGCTTGATATGTGCAAATACAACATGACATCACAACATGACTCTACAACTCAAGAATTTTATTCAATAGGCTCCAAGGAGCGACATATTACAAACATGGATCTCATAACCGAACATTCAGAGCATACAAGTTCAAGCACATGCGAAAGCTTAACATGTCTGAGTACAGACAACTACAAATGAAAAGGGCTGAGAAGCCTGACTATCTGCCAGATACTGCTGAGGGCACAAGATCATAGATGAGGTATCAAGCTAAACGTTGAAGTCCAAGCGGCACTACTAGCGAGACTAAAGTCTCTCTGCAAAAACATAAATTTTGCAAACGTGAGTGCAAATGTACCCAACAAGACTTACATCAGAACTAACTACATATGCATCATTATCAATCAAAGGGGATGGTGGGGTTTAACTACAGCAAGCCAGCTTTGACTCGGTGGCTATCCTGAACTACGACTGCAAGTAACTCTTTTGAGGTGGCGCACACGAGTCCACATATTCACCATATCAATACACCACTATGGATCCACTCCCGTCTCCCTACGAGAACGCCACTCATAGCACACACGCTTATCTTGCGCATTTTGGAGTATCCAGTTTCACTTGTCTATGAACTGTATAGGCAACCCAGAGGTCCTTTACCACGGACGTGGCTATTTGAATATATCATATTAACCCTACAGGGGTGTACTTCTTCACACACGCTCTCCCCACTTACTGCATGTATGCATCATGTATCTCGGCAACCTTCAAGCGGAAGCCTGGCGAGGGTGTCGGCCACGACCTGACTAATCACACAAGTCTCTAGTCTAGGTTTATCGCCTATTCGGGTTTCCATCCGCAAGGACATCCGGCCGAGGTGTCGCTCACGGCCCCAAACGATGTGAGCAGGGTTCCCAAGCCCACCATCTGGGTGCCACTTGGTACACCATTCCACTACACCTAGTCTGTCCCAAGCCCACCTATACCGGGTGCCACTTGGTAGACTACTAGCACTACCTACAAACACCAGAAACTAGTTGCAACTCCTGGACAGAGATCAGGCTGATTAATAAGTCGAGAGGGGTCGAGTTACCGGAACCCAATGTGTGGTAGTAACTGTTCATGGATCACAAACACATAACTCGGTTCCTGAGGACGGCTTCAATGAGACAACCCACCAAGTACTCCTACATAGCCTCTCACCACTACCTTTACCAAATCGTGTTCACACACTTAGCTCTTAACAATAGGACATGTTCATCACTGTTCCAATTCATCCCCGATGAATTAGACCTGACTCAACTCTAAGCAGTAGCAGGCATGACAAACAAGCATAAATGAGTAGGCACATCAGGGCTCAAACAACTCCTACTCATGCTAGTGGGTTTCATCTACTTACTGTGGCAATGACAGGTCATGCAGAGGAAAAGGAGTTCAACTACTGCAGCATGTAATAGTTGAATCGTTGTTGTCCTAATGGAGTAAAAGAGAGCAAGAGCGAGAGAGTGGGATTGTATCGGAATGAACAAGGGGTTTTTGCTTGCCTAGCACTTCTAAAGATAGTATAGTTCTTCATCGGTGTCATCGAACCCATCGCCGAAACCACGATCAATGCAATGCACAATATGATGCATGATCATGACATGGCAATATGCTATGATTTGAGCTAATGCAACTAGCAGCAGGTTAAATGGACTTGGTTTGAACCCTAGGTTCAAATTCAAGATCGATATGTTATTATTCAAATGCCCTTTTGTTGTCTTGCCCAATTGAGCAACTATATGTCACAAATGGATAGATTGGATTTTTCTGATCATTTTTCATATTTAAATCTTTTCATTCTGAGTTGTAGATTATTTTCTATGATTTATTAAAGTTTAACCCTTTTTCTGGATTTTCTAAATAATTGAATTAAACTAACTCCAGAAAAGGATTTACTGCATTAGCATGATGTCCACATGACGTCAGCTAGTCAACGAGCCAGTCCAAGTCAAACTGGCCAGTGGGTCTCGTGTGTTAGTGACTAACTAAACAAAGCTTAGTTAACACTAATCTAGGTTAAACTAATGAAGTTTAAATCCAAACTAGGTTAATTAGTCGGGCGGGGCCAGCATGTCATTGACCCAGGGGAGGTCAAACCCCGGTCAAACCCGCCGATGTTTAGTCGGCGGCGGCAGCAGACGCGGTGGGGCACGAGATGTGGTGCCCCGTTTGCAACGCAGCTGGGTTCGTTCGAGAGCCCAGACCAGCACGTGTCGGGTAGTGGAGCCAACCGTGCCTGGGACGGCCGGAGGCGACGGCGAGGAGCTCAGCCGCGGCGGCTGGAGCTCGAGTGCATGCGGGGTTAGCATTGCGGGGTGCAAGCGGGCAAGGGGAGGCGCTAGCGAGGCTCAGCGCGGGGCGACAAGCCCAGTGGACAAGCGTCTGGGACCAAATGGTCACCGGAGTGTTGTCGCCGATGAGCTCGGGCGGCAGTGCGGTTCGATCGACAAGGGGGCGATGGCTACGATGTGTGAGAGCGAGAACGAGAACGGAGAGGGGAAGAAGGGGCAGGAGCTCACGGCGGTAACTTCAGGGCAGACGGAGAGCTCGGAGGAGGTCGGGGTTGAGCGGGGCGACGAGTCGGATCTCCAGCGACGATCGGTCGGGGACGAGCTCGGTGAGGGCTTAGGAGCGCATCCAGATATGTGTGGTGAAGTGAGGATGTCGAGGACGTGGAGGCGGAGCTCGCAGGCATGGCGAGGGGCCAAGGGAGAGGCAGTGGCGTCAACTACGGCGGCGGCGGTTAACGGGCGCGTCGGCCATAGCGGGACAGTGAGAGGGCAGAGGAGGGGAGTGTGGTGTCCAGGGGGTCGAGACGGCGCCGAGGAGTTCACATGAGGCGTCGCGGTGGCCAGGCAACGCAGGCAGGTAGCCTCGTGGCATGGCGCCTGCGCGCGCGCCGTGCGGTGTCTCTCCTCTGCCTACTAGTAGAGGTGGGTGACGATTGGCACAGGCCAGGTGGGCCGGCCCAGCCAGGTAAGTGGACCTGGGGTCCTCCCTCTCTCTCTCTCTCTTTCTAATTTTTTTTATTTTTTTTACCTTTGTTTTGATTTAGTTTAACCACTAAATCATTTTGATAAATTCCGGGGAGAATAGTGGGTGCAAGATGGACTTATTCCAGAGACCCTCTACAATTTTCATAAATATTGGAGCTGTATAATTATTTATAGAATTTTATAGCTCCAACTCAAATACTTATTGATTTAATTCAAAGCCCAGATATGTCCTTCAAAAATGTAAACCATTTTTGGTAGATGATTCCACCTTAATCCAGAAATGATGAACATTTTTAAAGGGCATTTTGAGTTCATTGAAAACATTTTTAGGTTGAACCTATTTGAATTCCATTTGATGCTAGGGTTTGAACATCCCCATTTCAACTTTCAAAAGAATTAAAACATGATGCATGGAGATTATACAATGACAAGCAAGACTAAGCTAGGGCTGTGACAACTCGGCCGCACTAAACAAGAATCTCGTCCCGAGATTCAAGCGTAGGGTAATATGAAGGAGGGGACCCAAACTAACACAATCTTCATGATCCTGGTTGCACTTCATAAGAACGTTGATTCGATCACCATCTTTGCCTCGATGTCTTGCTCTAAGAACTCCAACCCAACATGACAACAAGAGGAAAGGAAAAACTAAAGAAGGATCGATCTTCTTGAGATTGAACAACTCAAGATCAACTCATAGAATGAGACATTGAAACATCTCTCGAGCTGAGACACGAAGCATACATCTAGAGGGATGAAATGAAACAGATGACAAAGGCTCACTAGGTAGACAACAATTCCACACTTAAGAAGGTGGTGAACGGTTGTTAACGTAGCGAGGAGTTTAGTTGCCATGATACCATAACGAGACATTTTAGAGGACGTGACTTGTAGAATTATTGCCTTAAGTGGTGAAAAGAATTACTTTTGATACATAGCTCACTGAAACTCTTCAAACCAGCCTGAGGCAATTCACCAGCAATCGTTTGGTGGAGTACAAAGGAATGGCATACCCAGACTAGAATGGATGATGAGGACTACCTTGTTGAAGACAAAGCAACGGATGATTTTGCTTATCATCGGAAATGGATGGAACCCATGGTAGGATGGCACAATGGTGGTGCAGGCTGGAAACAAAATGCAAACAATGGGAATGATTCTAGTAACTGGGAATAACTCAACAGACGAGAGTGATTCCATTGTTGAAAGTTATAGCATAACCAAGGAAACTAAGAACAGATACCAATTAATGTCGACGATGAGGCCTAGTGCTTGCGCGTGCTCTCAAGAACTGGAGCATTTCACTATTCATCAATGTTTTACCAATATCTGTGTCAAGGATCCTGGCAACACAACCTACTACCATGATGAATAGTGATGGTGGATGCAGATGCAAAGGAAGATAACACTTTCTCAGATTTCACCTTAGCGAGGCCAAGAGAACAAAATCTGGATGATCGACCGAGAGACATTTAGCACTCCTCTTCTAATGTTCTCCTTGATGTGCTAACTTAACCCATTCATATATATGGTTTGGTATCTAGAACATCAGGTAAAAGGTCGGACTTCGGGAGCACAAGAATCCATAAGGAATAACTACTGGAGTAAATCCTATGAAATCCTTATGGGGAGGTGGCCAACTTCCTCAATGAAGACACTGCAATAATAGGTCTCCCGGCTAGGTGTGGCCACGACATCCACTTTACCGGGTTACAGAGAGACCAATATTATAGTTCTTGGGAAATGTTCCATCCATCACATCTGCCTGAGATTCAGATCTGGTTGGTGTCGGAATATTCCAGACTCAATGAATCTAGAGAGGAAAATGAAAGTTTGGAACACAAATTGACGAGATGACGTTGCGAGATTCTCGGGGAGTGAACTGCGATAGCAAGCTCCAAAACATGAGCTAGCTCTGCTAGATACATGTTAACACGTTGTCCGAGACAAGCATGACCACTTAGTAGTCTTATGATAAAATACTACCAAGTTCAGGTGGGGAACCATCATTTATGATATCGAAGTCTCCGCGCGGAAGTCCAAAGTATTCACTTTAGAAAAGACCCCTTTATCTTGAACAGTTCAATCAGTAGCTTGATGTGCTAGGGGTTACATACAGAATGAAGATGATCAGTCTATCAGACCATAGAATACTTCGCACGTATGCATGACTGACTTGGGATGATTCCAAAGGAAGCAAAAACAATCTTTCTCGGATCCACGGTGGCAACTTACACCAAGTGCACGTGAATTGGAGAAAGTCACTTCTTTCATCCGAGCATATACCTCATGTTGGGGATATAACTATTTGTGTAAGCCGTCCAGGAGGGGCCGGGTTACGCAAAGAGGACTCATAGAGAGAAGCCCAAGACAAAGTATGAAGATAGCGGTTCATAGAGAGCTTAAGGCCCATAGGCGACTTAAGGCCCATTGTAGTAACCCGCTGTAATAATATTACTTGTATCATAAGGTAGGCTTAAATAGTCACCAAGCTGGACATTGTTTAGGAGCCGGCCGGGACTCTGTAAGCCGCAGGGCGTCGACCCGTGTATATAAGGGGACGACCCGCTGGCGGCTTAGGGCAAGAAACAACTCATCGAGAGCCAGGCATAGCGCATCTCGCTCCCTGGTCATCGAAACATCAATACCAACCCAACTAGACGTAGGCCTTACCTTCACCGTAAGGGGCTGAACTAGTATAAAACCTCTCGTGTCCTTTGTCCCGTTTAACCCCTTCAAGCTTCCTAGTTGCGATGGCTCCACAACTAAGTCCTTTCACGAGGACATCTGATGTGACAATTCCATGACACCTCATGAACGGAACACGAAGATAATGCTTATAAAACTTTCCAATACTAACTTAGATGTTCAACATGAATCACAGAAAAGATAAAAATGTTGTTAATGGGCTCAACAACAATTCATCCAGGTTTCCATATAAGTGGAATTCCACAATTATGTGAACGAGGTGATAGCATTGGTTAGACCCGAAATATATAGTGGTGTATGCCCGAGGAACAACCACGAGTAGGACAACATTACAAATATCGTTGGTTCTGATTTGATTTGAAGATAGGCCATACTCAAATCAAAATTGGATAAGATGATAGGTCCATTAACTGATCACGAGGGTCAATTGATGAAAATACCATCTTTCTTCAACACACATACAAGATATCCCTAAAAATGAGCTAAGTCGGAAAAGCCTTTATCTTCCAACTCTACAAGTTGTTGCTTAGCTTAACCAACTAGCTAAGGGTATCAAACACAGATTCTTGGAGAAAGGGTGGTTACAAGAAAACCAACTTGATCACGAACTCAACATAGCGGTCAGGTGACGACCTGGTGATACTTCCGAGAAGATATTCGGAGAATCACGAACCACTGATATGTTACTAAGCTCGAGTGCAATCATGCTTTTCATGGCAAGACAATATGATGAAATAAGCAAGGATTGACACATTCCTAAGTCATTGATCGAAAAGTGCACCAGGAAATAAGTATTAGGTAGCACGATCAATCTTAGAATGATAGTTCAATAGCCATCACACTAAGAATGAGATTGTTATCCATTAACTACCAAGCAACGGGGTTGCTAGGAGTATTGATTTCACACACCATGATTCACTTGTCGGCATTCCGGTGCAATAACACGGGAACCGAGGAATGAACAATCATAGCAAGAAGTATCACTGCGTCAAGAATTCATAAGAGGTGGTGCAATTCTCATGACAATCCTAACATAAAGGGGGTAATACTCCAGGGTAGAACAGAATCAAAAGATGGATTAGTATTTTGATTTGAGAATTACAACTGCTTTGAGCCAATCCCAGATTTGGATGACGTTCTGGAGTTTGTTTCTCCTAGTCATTCCGGAATAGAATGGCTTGTCGGACAACAAGAGTAATAGGCATCGATGAACACGATTGCACAACTACTCCTTACTATCAATTGATATACGAAGGTGAGAATACAACTAAAGAGGGAAAACTCAAGGAACATATAACTTTCTGAGTTGTGGATGCATAGATTATTATGTCGAACCAAGTTCAACAGGTTTCTTCCGAATAACCCATGCAGAGAAGATAGAGATGAAGAGTCACATCATGGAATCGAGAACTCGTCGAGAGCACTCTTGTTGTGATCTTTTGCTTCTAAGAACTTCTGCCATAAGCGGTTCATAGTATTTGGAAGAAGGAAATATCGCGGACCTTGAGGACTATCGCAAAGGTTACAAATAACCTAAAGGAACTAGCAAACACTATCAACATGAAGTAAGTAGGGAAATCTCGGATTCAGAAACCCCGGAGTAGAATGCCTACTACTAAGTGGCATCACGGGATACTTTCGAGAATGATGGCCAAATCGTCACACTGGGAACACAAAACATGGCTGGATTACTAGGTGATCCTCTAATACAGCTAGGGTCATAATAATAGTTCCAACATATACATTGATGCAATAGAATACCTCGAATCACTGATTAGTGTGGTTAATCTGACCAAAAGAACATCGGGAACGGGAGGACGGGATTTGCAAATGCATCAGATTATTTTAGAAACCTGGGATGACTCGGACAGCATAACGGCTGTAAATGCTCAAAAAGATTTGTGACATCCTGCAAAATGGTGGCATAGCCACTCAACATCACAATATCAAGGTTCTAAGACCAACTATGAACACATGGAATTAGTAGAGACTGAGCTAAGGCTTGAATCCATCAATCCTATAGGTCTATGGATTAGTAACACGTGATCCTGATAGAAAGAAGAGAAAGCCTAGTTCCTTAACCCCGTAGGAAAGATACTATGACTCAGATCAGAAGGGCATAAAGTATAATGAGAAAAAGAGCCTTACGTTCCATCCCACAATCAATTCCCCTACATATAACTAAAGAATTTCTAGACTCAACTTTGACCAGTTTGGCTTGGTAATCCTACAGGCAGTCAGGCTGTGATACCAAAGCTGTCAGGACCCCGGCACAATGCCACACCGATCTAGCATGTAACACCTCATATCACTTTACGGCCTCATGCACGATATCCCCACAGGTGTCGCCTTACCAGGCCCGGGACCGTTTGCACCTTTTGGCACACGTATATGATACTGTCTCTAGCATCCATATGACAAGGAGCCCTGGTTAACATAGCTAGTCGTGAAATCAAAGTGGCACTAACTTACAGGGACAGGCATACATGACCCAGCAATGAACATGTCGGTCATCTGCGAGTGAATCCGGGCTGTAGCAGCTAGGCTAGCAGGACTCCGGAAAAACTGGGTTGTAGTAGGCTAACAGGACTCCGGTAGACACCGCGTGACATTTCCCCGAAGGGACAGACACAGGAACCAAGAAGAACACATGCCGGCCAGCCTATGTGTTCCAGAGCAGTAGCAAGCTACAATGGCTCAGTGGAAGCACTAGGAGACATTTCCCGGTAAGAGAGGCTACCAAGGATAAACAACTAGATAGTCAGATCCCACACATACCAAGCATTTCAATAACATACACACAATATGCTCGATATGTGCAAATACAACATCGCATCACAACATGACTCTACAACTCAAGTATTTTATTCAATAGGCTCTGAGGAGCAAGATATTACAAACATGGGTCTCATACCCAAACATTCAGAGCATACAAGTTCAAGCACATGCGAAAGCTTAACATGTCTGAGTACAGACAACTACAAATGAAAAGGGCTGAGAAGCCTGACTATTTGCCAGATCCTGCTGAGGGCACAAGATTGTAGCTGAGGTATCAAGCTAAACATCAAAGTCCAAGCGGCACTACTAGCGAGACTGAAGTCTCTCTGCAAAAACATAAATTATGCAAACATGAGTACAGATGTACCCAGCAAGACATACATCAGAACTAACTACATATGCATCATTATCAATCAAAGGGAATGGTGGGGTTTAACTGCAGCAAGCCAGCTTTGACTCGGTGGCTATCCTGAACTATGACTGAAAGTAACTCTTCTGAGGTGCCGCACACGAGTCCACATATTCACCATATCAATACGCCACTATGGATCCGCTCTCGTCTCCCTACGAGAACGTCATCCATAGCACTCACGCTTATCTTGCGCATTTTAGAGTATCCACTTTCACTTGTCTATGAACTGTATAAGAAACCCAGAGGTCCTTTACCGCGGACGCGGCTATTCGAATAGATCATATTAACCCTGCAGGTGTGTACTTCTTCACACACGCTCTCGCCACTTACCGCCATGTACACGTCGTGTATCTTGGCAACCTTCAAGTGGAAGCCTGGCGAGGGTGTCGGCCACGACTTGACTAATCACGCAAGTGTCTAGTCCAGGTTTATCGCCTATTCAGGTTCCATCCGCAAGGAGATCCGGTCGGGGTGTCGCTCACGGCCCCAAACAATGTGAGCAGGGTTCCCAAGCCCACGATCCAGGTGCCACTTGGTACACCGTGCCACTGCACCTAGTCTGTCCCAAGCCCACCTGTCCCGGGTGCCACTTGGTAGACTACTATCACTAACTACAAACACCAGAAACTAGTTGCAACTCCTGGACTGAGATCAGGCTAATTAATAAGTCGAGAGGGGTCGAGTTACCGGAACCCAATGTGTGGTAGTAATTGTTCATGGATCACAAACACATAACTCAGTTCCTGAGGACGGCTTCAATGAGACAAACCACCATGTACTCCTACATGGCCTCTCACCGCTACCTTTACCAAATCATGTTCACACACTTAGCTCTTAACAATAGGACATGTTCATCACTGTTCCAATTCATCCCCGATGAATCAGACCTGACTCAACTCTAAGCAGTAGCATGCATGACAAACAAGCATGAATGAGTAGGAACATCAGGGCTCAAACAACTCCTACTCATGCTAGTGGGTTTCATCTATTTACTATGGCAATGATAGGTCATGCAGAGGAAAAGGCGTTCAATTACTGTAGCATGTAACAATTGAATCGTTGTTGTCCTAATGCAGTAAAATAGAGCATGAGCGAGAGAGTGGGATTGTATCGAAATGAACACAGGGGTTTTGCTTGGCTGGCAATTCTGAAGATAGAATAGTTCTTCATCGGTGTCATCGAACCCATTGTCGAAACCACGTCTACTGAGAGGGGAAAAATACCGGCAAACAAGGAAGAACACAATCAATGCAATGCACAATATGATGCATGATCATGACATCGCAATATGCTGTGATTTGAGCTAATGCAACTAGCAGCAGGTTAAATGGAGTTGGTTTGAACCCTACGTTCAAATTCAAGCTCCATATGTTATTATTCAAATGCCCTTTGGTTGTTTTGCCCAATTCAGCAACTATAAGTTGTTCCAACATGCATGGAAATGGTACAAATGGATAGATTTAATTTTTCTGATCATTTTTCATATATAAATCTTTTCATTCTGAGCTGTAGATTATTTTCTATGATTTATTGAAGTTTAACCCTTTTTTGAATTTTCTAAATAATTAGAAATAAACTAACTCCAGAAAAGGATTTACTGCGTCAACACGACATCAACATGACGTCAGCACGACGTCAGCTAGTCAACGGGCCAGTCCAGGTCAAACTGACTAGTGAGTCCCGTGTGTGAGTGACTAACTAAACTAAATAAGCTTAGTTAACACTAACCTAGGTTAAACTAATTAAGTTTGAACCTAAACTAGGTTAATTAGTCAGGCGGGGCTAGCATGTCATTGACCCAGGGGAGGTACAACCCCTGGGCAGCGGGGTCAAACCCGCAGGCGTTTAGCCGCCGGCGGCAGCAGAAGAGGTGGGGCACTCGGGCATGGGCTGTGGTGCGCCATTTCCAGTGTGGCTGGACTCGTTCGAGAGCCCAGACCAGCGTGAGTCGGGTGGTGGAGCCAGCCGGGCCTAGGCGGCCGAAGGCGACGGCGAGGAGCTCGGCCACGGCGGCCGGATCTCGGGTGCGCGCGGGGTTAGCATTGCGGGGTGCAGTCGGGCAAGGGGAGGCGCTAGCGAGGCTCAGCGCGGGGCGACAAGCTCGGTGGACACGCGTATGGGACCAAATGGTCACTGAAGCATTGTCGCCGAAGAGCTGGAGCGGCGGCGCGGTTCAGTCAACAAGGGGGCAACGACAATGACATGTGAGAGCGAGAACGGAGAGGGGAAGAAGGGGCAGGAGCTCACGCCGGTAACTTCAGGGCAGACAGAGAGCTCGGAGGAGGTCAGGGTTGAGCGGGGCGACGAGGGGGATCTCCGACGACGGGCGATCGGGGATGAGCTCGGTGAGGGCTGAGGAGCGCATTCGGCTACATGTGGCGAATCGAGGAGGTCGAGGACGTCGAGGCGGAGGTCGGAGGCACGGCGAGGGGTCGAGGGAGATGCGGTGGCTTCGACTACGGCGGCCGCGGCTTACAGGCACGTCGACCATAGTGGGAGAGGACGAGGAGAGGGCAGAGGAGGGGAGAGTGGTGTCCAGGGGGTCGAGGCGATGCCGAGGAGAAGACGTGAGGCGTCGCGGTGGCCAGGCAATGCAGGCAGGCAGCCTGGTGGCATGGCGCCCGCACGCGCGCCGTCCGCTGTCCATCCTCTGCCTACTAGCAGAGGTGGGTGACGACTGGCACATGCCAGGTGGGCCGGCCCAGCCAGGTAAGTGGACCTGGGGTCCTCTCTCTCTCTATCTCTCTCTCTCTCTCTTTCTATTTTTTTTTATTTTTTACCTTTGTTTTTATTTAGTTTAACCACTAAATCATTAATCATTTTGGTAAATTCCGGGGAAAATAGTGGGTGCAAGATGGACTTATTCCAGAGACCCTCTATAATTTTCACAAATATTGGAGCTGTATAATTATTTATAGAATTTTATAGCACCAACTCAAATACTTATTGATTTAATTCAAAGCCCAAATATGTCCTTCAAAAATGTAAACCATTTTTGGTAGATGATTCCACCTTAATCTAGAAATGATGAAAAAATTTAAAGGGCATTTTGAGTTCATTGAAAATATTTTTAGGTTGAACCTATTTGAATTCCATTTGATGGTACGGTTTTAACATCCCCATTTCAACTTTCAGAAGAATTTAAACATGATGCATGGAGATTATGCAATGACAGGCAAGACTAAGCTAGGTCTATGACACCTTTGTTCTCATACATGGATCCCATCTGAGATTTCATGGCCTCAACCCATTTTGTGGAATCTGGGATCGTCATTGCTTCCTCATAGTTCGTAGGTTCATCACGGTCTGGTAACATGACTTCCAGAAAGGATTACCATAGCACTCTGGTGCGAACTGTACTTTGGATGACCAACGAAGTTCGGTAGTAACTTGATCTGAAGTTTCAGGATCATCATCGTTAGCTTCCTCACTAATTGGTGTAGGAATAAATGGAACTGATTTATGTGATGAACTACTTCCCAATTTAGTTGAAGGTACTATTACCTCATCAAGTTCTACTTTCCTCCCACTCACTTATTTCGTGAGAAACTCCTTCTCTAGAAAGGATCCATTCTTAGCAACGAATATCTTGCCTTCGGATCTGTGATAGAAGGTGTACCCAACAGTTCCCTTCGGGTATCCTATGAAGACACACTTCTTCGATTTGAGTTCGAGCTTATCAGGTTGAAGATTTTTCACATAAGCATCTTAGCCCCAAAATTTTAGAAATGACAACTTGGCTTTCTGGCCAAACCACAGTTCATATGGCGTCTTCTCAACGGATTTGATGGTGCCCTATTTAAAGTGAATGCAGTCGTCTCTAAAGCATAACCCAAAAACGATAGCGACAAATTAGTATGATACATCATAGATCGTACCATATCCAATAAAGTACGGTTACGATGTTCAGACACACCATTACGCTGTGGTGTTCTAGGTAGTGTGAGTTGCGAAACTATTCCACATTGTTTCATATGAAGACCAAACTCGTAACTCAAATATTCGCCTTCACGATCAGATCATAGAAACTTTATTTTCTTATTACGATGATTTTCCACTTCACTCTAAAATTCTTTGAACTTTTTAAACATTTCAGACTTATGTTTCATTAAGTACATATACCCATATCTTCTCAAATCATCTGTGAAGGTAAGAAAATAATGATACGCGCCACGAGCCTCAACACTCATTGGACCACGTACATTGGTATGTATTATTTCCAAAAGTCAGTAGCTCGTTCCATTGTTTCGGAGAACGGAGTTTTAGTCATCTTGCCCATGAGGCATGGTTCGCAAGCACCAAGTGATTCATAATTAAGTGATTCCAAAACCCCATCAGCATGGAGTTTCTTCATGCGCTTTACACCAATATGACCTAAATGACAGTGCCACAAATAATTTGCACTATCTTTATCAACTTTGCATATTTTGGCTTCAATATTATAAAAATGTGTATCACCACGATCGAGATTCAACAAAAATAGACCACTCAATAAGGGTGCATTACCATAAAATATATTACTCATATAAATTAAACAACCATTATTCTTCGATTTAAATGAATAACCATCTCGCCTTAAACAGGATCCAGATATAATGTTCATGCTCAACGCTGGCACCAAATAACAATTATTCAGGTCTAAAACTAATCCTAAAGGTAGATGTAGAGGTAGCCGGCGATCACATCGACCTTGGAACCATTTCCGACGCGCATCGTCACCTCGTCCTTATCCAATCTTCATTTAATCTGTAGCCTCTATTTTGAGTTGCTAATATGAGCAACAGAACTAGTATCAAATACCTAGGCGCTACTACGAGCATTAGTAAGGTACACATCAATAACATGTATGTCAAATATACCTTTCACTTTGCCGTCCTTCTTATCCAGCAAATACTTGGGGCGGTTCCGCTTCTAGTGACTAGTTCCTTTCCAGTAGAGGCACTCAGTTTCAGGCTTAGGTCCATACTTAGGCTTATTCCTGGGAGTAGCAACTTGCTTGCTATTCTTCTTGAAGTTCTCCTTCTTCCCTTTGACCTTTTTCTTGAAACTAGTGGTCTTGTTAACCATCAACATTTGATGCTCCTTCTTGATTTCTACCTCCACATCCTTTAGCATTGCGAAGGGCTCGGGAATTGTTTTCATCATCCCTTGCATATTATAGTTCATCATGAAGCCTTTATAGCTTGGTGGCTATAATTGAAGAACTCTGTCAATGGCACTATCATTGGGAAGATTAACTCCCAGCTGAGTCAAGTGGTTATGGTACCCAGACATTCGGAGTATATGTTTACTGACAGAACTATTCTCCAGCATTTTCCAGCTATAGAAATTGTTGGAGAATTCATATCTCTCAACTCGGTCATTTGCTTGAAATATTAACTTCAACTCTTGGAACATCTCATATGCTCCATGATGTTTAAAATGTCTCTGAAGTCCCGATTCTAAGCCGTAAAGCATTGCACACTGAACTATCGAGTAGTCATCAGCTTTGCTCTGCCAGACGTTCATAACATCCATAGTTTCTCCTGCAGCAGGCCTTGCACCTAGCAGTGCTTCTAGGACGTAATTCTTCTATGCAGGAATGAGGATAATCCTCAAGTTACAGACCCCGTCCATGTAATTGCTACCATCATCTTTGAACTTAGCTTTCTTTAGTATCACATTAAAATTCAAGGGTACAGTAGCACGGGCCATTGATCTACAACAACACAAACATGCAAAAACTATCAGGACTAAGTTCATGATAAATTAAAGTTCAATTAATCATATTACTTAAGAACTCCCACTTAGATAGACATCCCACTAGTCATCTAAATGATCACGTGATCCAAATAAACTAAAACATGTCCGATCATCGCGTGAGATGGAGTAATTTTCAATGGTGAACATCACTATGTTGATCATATCTACTATATGATTCACGTTCGACCTTTCGATCTAAGTGTTCTGAGGCCATATCTGCATATGCTAGGCTCGTCAAGTTTAACCCGAGTATTCTGCATGTGCAAAACTGGCTTGCACCCGTTGTATGTGAATGTAGAGTTTATCACACCCGATCATCACGGGGTGTCTCGGTAGGACGAACTGTAGTAACGGTGCATACTCAGGGAGAACACTTATACCTTGAAATTTAGTAAGGGGTCGTCTTATTATGCTACAGCCGTACTGAGCAAAATAAGATGCATAAAAGATAAACATCACATGCAATCATAATATGTGACATGATATGGCCATCATCATCTTGTGCTCATGATCTCCATCACCGAAGCATCGTCATGATCTCCATCATCACCAGCTTGACACCTTGATCTCCATCGTAGCATCGTTGCGGTCTCGCCAACTATTGCTTCTATGACTATCGCTACCTCTTAGTGATAGAGTAAAGCAATTACACGACGGTAGCATTTCATACACTAAAGCAACAACCATATGGCTCCTGCCAGTTGCCTATAATTCTGTTACAAAACATGATCATCTCATACAACAATTTATATCACATCATGTCTTGACCATATCACATCACAATAAGCCTTGCAAAAAAAGTTATACGTGCTCTACTTTGTTGTTGCAAGTTTTACATGGCTGCTACGGGCTTCTAGCAAAAACTGTTCTTACCTACGCATCAAAACCACAAAGATTTTTTTGTCAAGTGTGTTGTTTTAACATTCATCAAGGACCGGCTGTAGTCAAACTTGATTCAACTAAAGTTGGAGAAACAAACACCCGCCAGCCACCTATGTGCAAAGCACGTCGGTAGAACAAGTCTCATGAACGCGGTCATGTAATGTCGGTCTGGGTCGCTTCATCTATCAATACCGCCGAATCAAAGTAAGGCATTGGCGTTAAGCACTATGAGTATTATCGCCCACAATTCATTGTGTTCTACTCATGCATATATCAACGCATAGACCTTGCTCTGATACCACTGTTGGGGAACGTAGTAATTCAAAACATTTCCTATGATCACACCAGATCAATCTAGGATATGCATAACAATGATACAGGAGAGTGCATCCATGTACCCTCGTTTACCAAAAGCGGAAGTGTTTAGTAACGTGATTGATGTAGTCGAACGTCTTCACGATCCAACCGATCCAAGTACCGAACGTACGGCACCTCCGTGTTTAGCATAACTTCAGCATGATGACGTCCCTTGTTCTATGGATCTAGTTGAGGACAAGGGAGAGTTTTGTCAGCATGACGGCGCAGTGACAGCGCAGATGAAGTTACCAGCGCAGGGCTTCACCTAAGCACTACGACGATATGACCGATGTGTTAAACTGTGGAGGGGGGCACCGCACACGGCTAAGAGATTAGCTATCGTGCTTTGGGGTGCCCCTGACCCCGTATATATAGGAGGGAGGGAGGAGGCGGCCGGCCTATAGGGGCGCGCCAATGGGGGGAGTCCTACTAGGACTCCCAGTCCTAGTAGGAGTCCCCCTTCCTTTTCGGAGTAGGAGAAGGGGGAAGGGAAAGAGAGAGGGAGAACGAAAGGGAGGGGCCTCCCCTAGTCCAATGCGGTTAGTCTAGGGGGGCATGCGCCACCTCCTGGCCACGGGCCTCCTCTTCCCACTATGTCCAATGAAGGCCCAATACTCTCCCGGGGGGTTCCGGTAACCTCCTAGTACTCCGGAAAATACCCGAATCACTCCGGAACCATTCCGCTGTCCGAATATAACCTTCCAATATATAAATCTTTATGTCTCGACCATTTTGAGACTCCTCTCAAGTCCGTGATCTCATCCGAGACTCCAAACAAACTTCAGTCATCAAATCACATAACTCATAATACAAATCATCATCAAACGTTAAGTGTGCGGACCCTACGACTTCGAGAACTATGTAGAAATTATTGAGACACATCTCCGATCAATAACCAATAGCGCAACCTGGATGCTCATATTGGATCCTACATATTGTACGAAGATCTTTATCGGCCAAACCGCACAACAACATACGTTGTTCCCTTTGTCAATGGTATGTTACTTGCCCGAGACTCAATCGTCGGTATCATCATGCGTAGTTCAATCTCGTTACCAACAAGTCTCTTTACTCATTCCGTAATGCTTCATCCCGTAACGAACTCATTAATCACATTCCTTTCAAGGCTTATAGCGAGGAGCATTACCGAGAGGGCCCAGAGATACCTCTCCGAAACACGGAGTGACAAATCCTAATCTTGATCGATGCCAGCCCAGCAAATAGTTTCAGAGACACCAGTAGACCATCTTTATAATCACCTAGTTATGTTGTGATGTTTGATAACACAAAAGGTGTTCCTCTGGTATTCAGGAGTTGCATAATCTCATAGTCTAAGGAACATGTGTAAGTCATGAAGAAAGCAGTAGCAATGAAACTGTAACAATCATAATGCTAAGCTAATGGATGGGTCTTGTCCATCACATCATTCTCCAAATGATGTGATCCCGTTCATCAAATGACAACATATGTCTATGGTTAGGAAACATAACCATCTTTGATCAACGAGCTAGTCAGGTAGAGGTATACTAGGGACACTATGTATTGTCTATGCATTCATACATGTACTCAGTTTCCGGTTAATACAATTCTAGCATGAATAATAAACATTTATCATGATATAAGGAAATATAAATAACAACTTTATTATTGCCTCTAGGGCATATTTCCTTCACTCTCCCACTTGCACTAGAGTCAATAATCTAGATTACAAATTAATGATTCTAATACCCATGGAGTGTTAGTGCTGATCATGTTTTGTTCGTGGAAGAGGCTTAGTCAACGGGTCTGCAACATTCAGATCCGTATGTATCTTCCAAATATCTATGTCTCCCATCGCGACTTGATGCTGGATGGAATTGAAGCGTCTCTTGATGTGTTTGGTTCTCTTCCGAAATCTAGATTCCTTTGCCAAGGCAATTGCACCAGTATTGTCACAAAAGAATTTCATTGGACCCGATGCACTAGGTATAACACCTAGGTCGGATATGAACTCCTTCATCCAGACTCCTTCGTTTGCTGCTTCCGAAGCAGCTATGTACTCTGGTTCACACATAGATCCTGCCACAACACTCTGCTTGGAACTGCACCAACTGACAGCTCCACCATTCAATATAAATACGTATCCGAATTGTGATTTAGAGTCATCCGGATCAGTGTCAAATCTTGCATCGACGTAACCATTTATGATGAGCTCTTTGTCACCACCATAAACGAGAAACATATCCTTACTCCTTTTCAGGTATTTCAGGATGTTCTTGACCGTTGTCCAGTGCTCCACTCCTGGGTTACTTTAGTACCTCCCTACTATTCATATAGCAAGGCACACATCAGGTCTGGTACACAGCATTGCATACATGATAGAACCTATGGCTGAATCATAGGGAATTACTTACATTTTCTCTCTGTCTTCTGCAGTGGTCGGGCATTGAGTGTCACTCAAGTTCACACCTTGTAACACAGGCAACAACCCTTTCTTTGACTGATCCATTTTGAACTTCTTCAAAACTTTATCAAGGTATGTGCTTCGTGGAAGTCCAATTAAGCGTCTTGATCTATCTCTATAGATCTTGATGCTCAATATGTAAGCAACTTCACCGATGTCTTTCAGTGAAAAAAAATCTTATTCAAGTATCCTTTTATGCTATCCAGAAATTCTGTATCTTTTCCAATCAACAATATGTCATCCACATATAATATTAGAAGTGCTACAGACCTCCCACTCACTTTTTTGTAAATACAAGCTTCTCCAAAAGTTTGTATAAAACCATATGCTTTGATCACACTATCAAAGCATATATTCCAACTCCGAGAGGCTTGCACCAGTCCATAAATGGATCGCTAGAGCTTGCACACTTTGTTAGCACCCTTTGAATCGACAAAACCTTTGGGTTGCATCATATACAACTCTTCTTTAAGAAATCCATTAAGGAATGTAGTTTTGACATCCATTTGCCATATTTCATAATCATAAAATGAGGCAATTTCTAACATGATTCGAAAAGACATAAGCATCACTACGAGTGAGAAGGTCTCATCGTAGTCAACTCCTTGAACTTGTCGAAAACCTTTTCTCAACAAGTCGAGCTTTGTTGACAGTAACATTACCGTCAGCGTTGGTCTTCTTCTTGAAGATCCATTTTTTTTCTGTGGCTTCCTAATCATCAGGCAAGTCTACCAAAGTCCACACTTTGTTCTTATACATGGATCCCATCTCAGATTTCGTGGCCTCAAGCCATTTCGCAGAATCTGGGCTCATCATCGCTTCCTCTTAGTTCGTAGGTTCATCATGGTCTAGTAACATGACTTCCAGAACATGATTACCGCACCAGTCTGGTACAGACCATACTCCAGATGACCTACGAGGTTTGGTAGTAACTTGATCTGAAGTTTCATGATCATCATCATTAGCTTCCTCACTAATTGGTGTAGGAATAAATGGAACTGATTTATGTGATGAACTACTTCCCAATTCGGGAGAAGGTACTATTGCCTCATCAAGTTATACTTTCCTCCCACTCACTTCTTTCGAGAGAAACTCCTTCTCTAGAAAGGATCCATTCTTAGCAACGAATATCTTTCCTACGGATCTATGATAGAAGGTATACCCAACAGTTTCCTTTGGGTATCCTATGAAGATGCACTTCTCCGATTTGGGTTCGAACTTATTCGTTTGATGCTTTTTCTCATAAGCATCACAGCCCTAAACTTTATGAAATGACAATTTGGGTTTCTTGCCAAACCACAGTTCATATAGCGTCGTCTCAGCGGATTCGATGGTGCCCTATTTAAAGTGAATGCAGCCATCTCTAAAGCATAACCCCAAAACGATCATGGTAAATCAGTAAGAGACATCATAGATGGCAGCATATCCAATAAATAACGGTTATGATGTTGGGACACACCATTACGCTGTGGTGTTCCAGCTGGCGTGAGTTGCGAAACTATTCCACATTCTTTCAAATGAAGACCAAACTCGTAACTCAAATATTCGCCTTCACGATCAGATTGTAGAAACTTGATGTTCTTATTACGATGATTCTCCACTTCACTATGAAATTATTTGAACTTTTCAAACATTTTAGACTTAGGTTTTATTAAGTAGATATACCCATATCTGCTCTAATCATCTGTGAAGGTCAGAAAATAACGATACCCACCACGAGCCTCAACATTCATTGGACCGCATACATCGGTATGTATTATTTCCAATAAGTCAGTAGCTCGTTCCATTGTTCCGAAGAACGGTGTTTTAGTCATGTTGCCCATAAGGCATGGTTCGCAAGCACCAAGTGATCAATAATCAAGTGATTCCAAAGGCCCATCAGCATGGAGTTTCTTCATGCGCTTTACACCAATATAACCTAAATGGTAGTGCCACCAATAAGTTGCACTATCATTATAAACTTTGCATATTTTGGTTTCAATATTATGAGCATGTGTATCACCACGATCGAGATTCAACAAAAATAGGCCACTCAACAAGGGTGCATTGCCATAAAAGATATTACTCATATAAATAGAATGACCATTATTATCCAATTTAAATGAATAATCGTCTCGTATTAAACAAGATCAAGATATAATGTTCATGCTCAATGCTGGCACCAAATAACAATTATTCCGGTCTAAAACTAATCCCTAAAGTAGATGTAGAGGTAGCGTGCCGACGATGATCACTTCGACCGTGGAAACATTTCTGACGCGCATCGTGAGCTCATCCTTAGCCAATCCTCGTTTAATCTGTAGCCCTATTTCGAGTTCTAAATATGAGCTACAGAACTAGTGTCAAATACCCAGGCGCTCAAACGAGCATTAGTAAGGTACACATCAGTAACATGTATATCAAATATACCTTTCACTTTGCCATCCTTCTTATTCGCCAAATACTTGGGGCAGTTCCACTTCAAGTGACCAATTCCTTTGCAGTAAAAGCACTCAATTTCAGGCTTAGGTCCAGACTTAGGCTTCTTCCCGAGAGTAGCAACTTGCTTGCTATTCTTCTTGAAGTTCCCCTTCTTCCCTTTGCCCTTCTTCTTGAAATTACTGGTCTTGTTAACCATCAACACTTGATGCTCCTTCTTGATTTCTACCTCCGCAGCCTTTAGCATTGCGAAGAGCTCGGGAATCATTTTTGTCACCCCTTGCATATTATGGTTCATCACGAAGCCTTTATAGCTTGTGGCAGTGATTGAAGAACTCTGTCAATGACACTATCATCAGGAAGATTATCTCCCAGCTGAGACAACTGGTTATGGTACCCAGACATTCTGAGGATATGTTTACTAATAGAACTATTCTCCTCCATTTTGCAGCTATAGAACTTGCCGGAGACTTCATATCTCTCAACTCGGGCATTTGCTTGAAATATTAACTTCAGATATTAACTTCAACTCTTGGAACATCTCATATGCTACATGACGTTCAAAACATCTTTGGAGTCTCGATTCTAAGCCGTAAGGCATGTCACGCTGAACTATCAAGTAGTCATCAGCTTTGCTCTGCCAAACGTTCATAACGTCCGCAGTTGGTCCTACAACAGGCCTTGTACCTAGCGGTGCTTGTAGGAAGTAATTCTTCTTTGTAGCAATGAGGATAATCCTCAAGTTACGGACCCAGTCTATGTAATTTCTACCATTATCTTTCAACTTAGCTTTCTCTTGGAACGCATTAAAATTCAAGGGAACGGTAATACGGGCCATTGATCTACAAGAACATAGACATGCAAAAACTATTAGGAATAAGTTCATGAAAAATTAAAGTTCAATTAATCATATTACTTAAGAACTCCCACTTAGATAGACATCCCTCTTGTCATCTAAATGATCACGTGATCCAAATAAACTAAACCATGTCCGATCATCACGTGAGATGGGGTAGTTTTCAATGGTGAACATCACTATGTTGATCATATCTACTATATTATTCACGTTCGACCTTTCGGTCTCAGTGTTCCGAGGCCATATCTGCATATGCTAGGATTGTCAAGTTTAAACCGAGTATTCTGCACGTGCAAAACTGGCTTTCACCCGTTGTATGTGAACGTAGAGCTTATCACACACGATCATCACGGGGTGTCTCGGCACGATGAACTGTAGCAACGGTGCATACTCAGGGATAATACTTATACCTTGAAATTTAGTAAGGGATCATCTTATAATGCTACCATCGTACTAAGAAAAATAAGATGCATAAAAGATAAACATCACATGCAATCATAATATGTGACATGATATGGCCATCATCATCTTGTGCTCATGATCTCCATCACCGAAGCATCGTCATGATCTCCGTCGTCACTGGCTTGACACCTTGATCTCCATCGTAGCATCATTGTCATCTCGCCAACCATTACTCCTATGACTGTCGCTACCGCTTAGTGATAAAGTAAAGCAATTACATGGCAATTGCATTTCATACAATAAAGTGACAACCATGTGGCTACTGCCAGTTGCCGATAACTCTGTTACAAAACATGATCATTTCATACAACAATTTATATCACATCATGTCTTGAGCATATCACATCACAACAAGCCCTACAAAAACAAGTTAGACGTCCTCTACTTTGTTGTTGCAAGTTTTACGTGGCTGCTATGGCTTCTAGCAAGAACTGTTCTTACCTATGCATCAAAACCACAACGATTTTTCATCAAGTGAGCTGTTTTAACCTTCAACAAGGACCGGTTGTAGTCAAACTAGATTCAACTAAAGTTGGAGAAACAGACACCCGCCAGCCGCCTATGTGCAAAGCACGTCGGTAGAACAAGTCTCATGAACGCGATCATGTAATGTCGGTCTGGGCTGCTTCATCCAACCATATCGCCGAATCAAAGTAAGACGTTGGTGGTAAGCAATATGACAATTATCGCCCACAACTCATTGTGTTCTACTCGTGCATATATCATCTACGCATAGACCTGGCTTTGATACCATTGTTGGGGAACGTAGTAATTCAAAAAAATTCCTACGATCATGCAAGATCTATCTAGGAGATGCATAGCAACGAGAGGGAGAGTGTGTCCACGTACCCTCATAGACCGTAAGTGGAAGCGTTTAGTAACGCGGTTGATGTAGTCGAACATCTTCATGATCCAACTGATCCAAGTACCAAACATACGACACCTCCTTGTTCAGCACACGTTCAACACAATGACGTCCCTCGTACTCTTTATCCAGTTGAGGACGAGGGAGAGTTCTATCAGCACGATGGCGTGGCGACGGTGATGTTGAAGTTACCGGTGCAGGGCTTCGCCTAAGAACTACGATGATATGACCGAGGTGTTAAACTGTGGAGGGGGCACCGCACACGGCTAAGAGATTATCTGTCGTGCTTTGGGGTGCCCCCTTGCCCCCTTATATAAAGGATGGAGGGAGGAGGCGACCGACCTAGAGGGGTGCGCCAAAGGGGGGAGGCCTACTAGGACTCCCAGTCCTAGTAGGAGTCCCCCTTCCTTTTCGGAGTCGGAGAAGGGGGAAGGGAAAGAGAGAGGGAGAAGGAAAGGAGGGTCACGCCCCCTCCCCTAGTACAATTCGGATTGGCTAGGGGGCGTGCACCACCTCCTGGCTGCCGGCCTCCTCTTCCCACTATGGCCCATGAAGGCCCAATACTCTCTCGGGGGGTTCCGATATCCTCCCCGTACTCTAGAAAAGTACCCGAA
Source organism: Triticum aestivum (assembly GCF_018294505.1). Classification (NCBI taxonomy): domain Eukaryota; kingdom Viridiplantae; phylum Streptophyta; class Magnoliopsida; order Poales; family Poaceae; genus Triticum; species Triticum aestivum. Next base: position 356,431,080 of record NC_057804.1, read on the forward strand.
TCACTCTGGAACCATTCCGGTGTTCGAATATAACCTTCCAATATATCAATCTCGACCATTTTGAGATATCTCCTCATGTCTGTGATCTCATCTGGGACTCTGAACAATCTTCGGTCATCAAATCACATAACTCATAATACAAATCGTCATTGAATGTTAAGCGTGCGGACCCTACGGGTTCGAGAACTATGTAGACATGATCGAGACAGATCTTTGATCAATAACCAATAGCGGAACCTGGATGCTTATATTGTCTACTACAAATTCTACAAAGATCTTTATCGGTTAAACCGCACAACAACATACGTTGTTCCCTTTCTCATTGGTATGTTACTTGCCCGAGATTCGATCGTCGGTATCATCATACCTAGTTGAATATCGTTAACGGCAAGTCACTTTAGTCGTTCTATAATGCTTCATCGCATAACTTACTCATGAGTCACATTGCTTGCAAGGCTTATAGTGATGAGCATTACCGAGAAGGCCCGGAGACAACACTCCAAAACACAGAGTGAAAAATCCTAATCTTGATCTATGCCAACCCAGCAAACACTTTTGGAGGCACCTGTAGAACATATTTATAATCACCCAGTTATGTTGTGACATTTGATAGAACACAAGGTGTTCCTCCGTTATTCGGGAGTTTCATAATCTCATAGTCTGAGGAACATGTATAAGTCATGAAGAAAGCAGTAGCAATGAAACTGTAACTATCATAATGCTAAGCTAACAGATGGGTCTTGTCCATCACATCATTCTCCTGATGATGTGATCCAGTTCATCAAATGACAACACATGTCTATGGTAAGGAAACATAACCATCTTTGATTAACGAGCTAGTCAAGTGGAGGCATACTAGGGATACTATGTATTCTCTATGTATTCACACATGTATTAAGTTTCCGGTTAATACAATTCTAGCATGAATAATAAACTTTTATCATGATATAAGGAAATATAAATAACAAATTTATTATTGCCTTTAGGGCATATTTCCTTCACAAGCGTGGGGAGGTTGATGGCTCTATGTGTTATGCATTTTTAGAGCTAATTTGTTGCATGTTCTCTTTATATATCATGTCCCATTGAACCAAACAGTTACCCATTATGCTCGATTACAGGTATTATATTTTTTCTTGTGAGAATTGCAAATTTAGTATTTTATTGGTTTTTATTAGTTTTGTCAATTTTTTGTATCTATAGTTGTATTGGAACAACATAGGACTAAGCACGATTAAAGGACCAAGGATGGGTTTGATACAGAGTCAGCAAGGGGCCAGACATAGCCATTTCGAAGGTCAGACAATTTTTTTTCCAAAGTGCTCCAAATAGAGGTCTAGGACAATAAATGGATTGATGTCTTTCATACAAATCCAACGAGCCCGAGAATGCACAATTCTGAGTTAGTATGAAGATTTACAGGTCGTTTTACCAGAGGAGGTCATATCCAAAGACAACGTTCTGAGAAACCGCGCGCAGTCGTTTCAGTGGTTGTTTGACATGCAGACAACTCCGAAAGTTGCCCTTCCAAACAAGATTTGTCACCGATTTTTCCCCATTCAATCCCATGAGATACTTGGCTCGTAAAGAAGAAATTGGGAGAGGATTTGGCTCATGGTGAGCCCTCGGATGAAGCCCATGAAGATAGGAGGCTAGGGAGGCTCCATATATATCATCTACAACCATAGCCGCCATCTCTCTCACGCCATTCAACTCCAGCACATCCAACTCCATCTTCATTGCTGCTCCACGACCACCATAGAGGAAGGGACAAAATCAGGGGAAGAAGAGGAGGCTCTACCACCTGGAGTACTAGCCTTCAGGTCGGTGACCGCTCCACCGCAGCCACACCATCTCTATCACCACCCATCACCGTGCCGCCGCCGCCATCACCACCTCCATTGGACCTCCTCACTTCAACGGCTCTATGACGGCTTGTAACTTGAACCTTACTTATGTTTGAGTAGGTGTATTTGTTCTTAAGGACACAGATTAACTCTTCTATGATTTGTATTGTTATTTCCAAGCGATCCAATATGTTCTTGTTCATTTTCAACTTAGTATTCCTGAGAGTGTTGAGCGGAGGCCTCAATCACACTTTTGCCGTGATTGGCCATGGAGGAACTACAGGCACTTCATAGGGTAGGATGTTGAGGGTATTCGAGGTTACAGTAAAACCTCAATCCCCAATCTTTGCAAGTTCATAGGGGAGTTCAGGTAAACCCATATTTGGCCACGTCCATGGGGTAACCCTTAATTATCCTGTGGTGTTACCCTATGGGGGAGACAATGATGGTGGCGTGTGTGGCATGAATTCTACCATGAGTAGAATGTGTACTATACTAGGGACTGCCCACTTATGCATATGAAGAGTGGATAGAGGATACGATAGAGAGTGTTTGCTCCGCACTAGATGTGCAAGTCTTATTGTTAGTGATGACTTCGGAGTCCTAGAGTACACTTTTCTACTCAATCACTTTCACCAATAACTTAGTCTCTTTTAGTTACTATTTTTACCTTCTTGTTCTTAGTTTAGTAAACTCCTTTTATCTAGTGTCCTAGCAACATCTACAATAGGCTATTCACAAACTCGATTTTAGTGTGTACATACCTGCGCCAGTGTGGTTGTGGGGTTTGTGGTGCGTTCCTATCAGCTCCGTGTGGGTTCGACACTTTACTTATCACGAAAGAGCTACAACATCCATGTGCACTTGCAGGTCATCAACGTTGTAACAGCAAACTCGCAAACATCTGAGCTCCGGCCGGGGCAAAAGAGCTCACCGCCATCGACTCCGGCCACCCCAGGCCCGACCAATGCCACTGTTCGAGGCACCGTTGCACCAGTTCTCTAGAGAGCCCATCAGCGCATTGAATGGAGATCTATGAAGCTTTTCTAAGGTGCTTGCTTGCCGCTAACCTCGCCGGCGACTAACAGACAACAGGTTTGACCCAAAACCACCAGATCTAACTCCCCTGAGTCAATGACATATGGGTCCAGCCACTGATAAAATATGTTTAGGGTTCAAACTAGTGTTAATCATCTCTATTAGTGTTTGAGTCATTAACCAGTGGGCGCCACATTTGAGGTTTGACCTGGAATGACCCAGTTGACTTGCTAATGTATTGCTTATGCACTGATGATGCCATAATGATTTTTCTGGCGCTTTATATTCCAGAAATGATTAATGAAATTTCAGAGAATTACCTAAACTTCAAAAATTCACATCAAATCAACCATATCTCATAATGAAATAATTTATATATGAGAAATTATTAGAAAATCTAAATAATCCACGTGTAACATTTTCATGCGTGTTTAAGGAACTAATACCCACGATATAAGTGAAAACAACTAAATGGCATTTAAAATACTGAATATGGAGTTTGCATTTGAACCCTTGGTTCAAATGGACTTCATTTAAATCCTTGCTAGTTGCATTAGCACAATCAATATCATTCTTATCATGTCATGTTCACACATCATATTGTTGCATTTGGTGTGTGTACTTGATAGGTTCTTCTCCTGCGAGTGGCACTGAGCACCTGCCTGAGAAGAAGTACTACCATGTTGATCTTCCAAGCAAGCAAACCCCCTTTTATTATCTTGATACAATCCCACTCTATTGGCCCTGCTATCTTTTATTGCATTCTGGCAACAATGATTCAACTATTACATGTTTCGGTAGCTGAACCCATTCCTTTGCATGGCATGTCATTGTCATAGTAAATAGCCAAACCCTCCTAATATGATTAGGAGTTGCTTGATCCATGTTGTGACTTCATCCATGCTATCCTTGCTATTACTTATAGTTGTGTTAGGTTTGATTCATCTAGGTATGAATTGGAATGTTGTGGTAATGTCCTGATGTTGAGAGTTAAGTGTGTGAACCCAATCTGTTAGAGGTAGTGATGAGAGGCCATGTAGGAGTACATGGTATGTTGTCTAATTGAGGTCGTCCTTAAGAACCGACTTTTGTGTATGTTATCGAGGACTAGCTACAACCACACATTGGGTTTCGGTAACTCGGCCCCTCTCAGCTTATTAATCTCCTTGATCTTTGTCCAGGAGTTGCAACTGGTTTCTAGTCTTTGTAGAATGTGCTAGGGGCTGTGCTTAGTGCTGACCAGCGAGCATGGTAGGCATAGTGGCATGGTGTACTAAGCATAGTTCCATATGGCGTGGTGGTCTTGGGAACCCTGCACACATCATTTGGGGCCATAATAGAAACTTTTGCAGGACTTCCTTTGTGGATTCAACCTTAGATAGGTTATAAACCTAGCATAGAGTATTGCATAATGGTTGTGGCCGACATCCTCACCAGGCTTCCTATCACATCCCCAGTTCAGGCCTTGCTTGTTTTTGCTTTAGCCTCCATGCATCATGTTTAAATTTTATGAAATTTGAAATGGGGAAGACAGAACCCCCAGAACCCTCTGAATCCAATTAGGTTTTACTAAAAATATTTTCAATGAACCTGAAGTGCCCTTCTAAAATGTTCATCATCTTTGCCTTGGTCTTAAACCTCTGACAAAAATGCTGCACAATTTTCTAGGTCATCCTAAGGTCACTGAATTAAATCATAAGTATTTGAATTTGGACATTTAAATTCTATAAAATATTTTAAATGTCCAAATACTCCTAAACTAAAATGTTCCATGTTGGATATATTCTATACATTGGGCATGCACAGTTTGGTGATTTTTGAAAGTGCCTAGATATTTTTAATAAAGCCGCAAAGATTACAAAAAATAGAAAACAGAAATAAGAGAGATAGAGAATAACTTACCTGGCACCACCAACCGGCCCAGCTGGCAGCCCACCTGTGCGGCCCAGCCCACCTGGCCCCTCCCCTGTCGTCTTCCTCCTTGCCAGGAGGACGAGCGCGTGGCCGCAGCGCGCCGGCACGCGCCCCGGCCACCTCCACCCTGCCTGCCTGCGTCCTCGACGCCTAAACACCTCCAACGAGGCCACGCTCTCTCTCTCCCGTGGCGATTTTCCTCTCGACATCTCTCCCCCCTCCTCTGTTCTCTCCACTGAGAGCCGCCGTCGCTGCCGCTCACCATTACCGCGGCCACAGCCACTGCCTCACCTCCCCGACGCGTCCAAAACCTCTGCCTCGACCTACTCTTCCTCCTCACCACGCCAAGCGACGCCGGGAGCCCTGCAGTGACGCCGATGCTGTCGTCTTCAACCTTCGGCTCCGAGATCGCCGGAGATGCTCCAACGTCGTCCAAGCCTTCCCCGAGCTCGTCGACCCCTCCGTTCAATCCGCTGTGAGCTTCCGCTCCGAATCCCCCTCTTCCCCGCCTCGATTTCTTGCTGTAGTCGTCACCCCATGAAGACCGAACCGTGCCGCTGCCTGAGCCCCTCGCCGTCGTGGCCACATTCACCGTAGCGCCCAACCGAGCACACCCACGTCCTCACCGCACCGTGTAGAAGCCGTAGGTGCCAACCCCGCATCGCCACGGCCGTTGTAGCCTCGACCCCGAGCTCAACCGAGCTCCGGCAGCTGCCACGGCCGACGCCGACGAAGATTCTGGCCACCCCAGCTGCCGCCGCCTGTTGCTTTGGATGCGCGAGAGCCGGCTACGCGTAGATGTCCTCCGCCGGCCATTTGGTCGCCGAAGGAGGAATCCCGATGCCCTCCGCCATCTTGGCCTCGCCGGCGACTCAACGCCGGTGGTTTAGCCCCAGTTGACCAGGGGATTTGACCTCCCCTGGGTCTATGACATGCGGGCCCCGCCCGGCTAATTAATCTAGCTTAGGTTTAAATTTAATTAGTTTAAACTAGGTTAGTGGTAATTAAACTAGGTTAGTTTAGTTAGTCACTGACACATGGGTCCCATAGGTCAGGTTTCACCTGGACCAGCCATGTTGACTCTGCTGACGTCACCCCAACGCGCTGCTGACGCAATTAATCATTTTCCGGAATAAAAATAATCCAGGAAATTCCAGAAAATAGTTTAAACTTCTAAAAATCATAGAAATTCAACCGTAGCTCAGAATGAAATAATTTATATATGAAAAATTATCAGAAAAATCCAATCTATCCATCTGTACCATTTTCATGCATGTTAGAACAACTTATAGCTGCTGATTAGCACAAATCACATAAATGGCATTTTAATATCCACATATGGAGTTTGAATTTGAATCTTGGATTCAAACCAACTTCATTTAATCTGGTTGCTAGTTGCATTAGCTCAAACCACAGCATATTGACATGTCATGATCATGCATCATATTGTGCATTGCATTGATTGTGTTTCTCCTTTGTTTGTCGGTGTTTGTCGCCTCTCAGTAGATGACGTACCGACGATGAGTTCGATGACACCGATGAAGAACTATATTATCTTCAGAAGTGCCAGGCAAGCAAAAACCCCCTTGTTCATTCCGATAAAATCCCACTCTCTCGCTCTTGCTCTCTTTTACTGCATTAGGACAACAACGATTCATCTGTTACTTGATGCGGTAGCTGAACCCCTTTATCCTCTGCATGACCTGTCATTCCACAGTAAATAGATGAAACCCACTAGCATGAGTAGGAGTTGTTTGAGCCCTGATGTGACTACTAATTCATGCTTGTTTGTCATGCCTGCTACTGCTTAGAGTTGAGTCAGGTCTGATTCATCGGGGATGAATTGGAATGTGGTGAACATGTCCTACTGTTGAGAGCTAAGTGTGTGAACACGATTTGGTAAAGGTAGCGGTGAGAGGCCATGTAGGAGTACATGGTGGGTTGTCTCATTGCAGCCGTCCTCAGGAACTGAGTTCTGTGTTTGTGATCCATGAACAGCTACTACCACACATTGGGTTCCGGTAACTCGGCCCCTCTCGGCTTATTAATCAACTTGATCTATGTCCAGGAGTTGCAATTAGTTTCTGGTGTTTGTAGGTAGTGTTAGTAGTCTACCAAGTGGCACCCGGTACAGGTGGGCTTGGGACAGACTAGGCACAGTGGCACGGTGTACCAAGTGGCACCCGGATGGTGGGCTTGGGAACCCTGCTCACATCGTTTGGGGCCGTGAGCGACACCCCAGCCGGATCTCCTTGCGGATGGAACCCGAATAGGCGATAAACATGTTCGAGACACTTGTGTTGTTAGTCAGGTCGTGGCCGACACCCTCACTGGGCTTCCGCTTGAAGGTTGCCAAGTACATGTCGTGTAAACGGCGGTAAGTGGTGAGAGCGTGTGTGAAGAACTACACCCCTGCAGGGTTAACATTATCTATTCGAATAGCCGTGTCCGCGGAAAAGGACTTCTGGGTTGCCTGTACAGTTCATAGACAAGTGAAAGTGGATACTCTAAAATACGCAAGATAAGCCTGAGTGCTATGGATGGCGTTCTCGTACGGAGACGGAAGCGGATCCATAGTGGTGTATTGATACAGTGAATATGTGGACTCGTGTGCGCCACCTCAAAAGAGTTACTTGCAGTTGTAGTTTAGGATAGCCACCGAGTCAAAGCTGGCTTGCTGCAGTTAAACCCCACCATCCCCTTGTTGATAATGATGCATATGTAGTTAGATCTGATGTAAGTCTTGCTGGGTACATTTGTACTCACGTTGCTTAATTTATGTTTTTGCAGAGAGACTTCAGTCTCGCTAGTAGTACCGCGTGGACTTCGACGTTTAGCTTGTTACCTCAGCTATGATCTGGTGCCCTCGGCAGGATCTGGTAGATAGTCAGGCTTCTCGGCCTTTTTCATTTGTAGATGTCTGTACTCAGACATGTTAAGCTTCCGCTTGTGCTTTGACCTGTATGCTCTGATTGTTGGGTCATGAGACCCATGTTTGTAATATCTCGCTCCTCGGAGCCTATTGAATAAAATACTTGAGTCGTAGAGCCATGTTGTGATGCCATGTTGTATTTGCACATATCGAGCATATTGTGTGTATGTTATTGAAATGCTTGGTATGTGTGGGATCTGACTATCTAGTTGTTTATCCTTAGTAGCCTCTCTTACTGGGAAATGTCTCCTAGTGTTTCCACTGAGCCATGCTAGCTTGCTACTGCTCCGGAACACTTAGGCTGGTCGGCATGTGTCCTTCTTCGTTCCTGTGTCTGTCCCCTCGGGGAAATGTCACGCGATGAATTCCGGAGTCCTGTTAGCCCGCTACAGCCCGGTTCACCGGAGTCCTGCTAGCCCAGTGCTACAGCCTGGATTCACTCGCTGATGACTGACACGTTCGTTGTTGGTCATGTATGTCTGTCCCTGTAAGTTAGTGCCACTTTGGGTTCATGACTAGCCATGTCAGCCCGGGTTCTTTGTCATATGGATGCTAGTGGCACTATCATATATGTGAGCCAAAAGGCGCGAACGGTCCCGGGCCAGGTAAGGTGGCACCCGTGGGAATACCGTGCGTGAGGCCGCAAAGTGATATGATGTGTTACATGCTAGATCGGTGTGACTTAGGATCGGGGTCCTGACACTTTCGCTTGAAGGATGCCGAGTACATTACGACTATATGGTGATAAGCGGTGAGAGCAGGTGTGAAGAAGTACACCCCTACAGAGTTATAAATCTATTCGAATAGCCGCATCCGCGGATATGACTACTTGGAATCATATATGGTTCATAGAAAAATTTAAATGGATACTCTAAAATGCGCAAGCAAGTGTGAGTGCTATGTATGTCCTTCTCATAGGGAGGCGTGAGAGGATCCATAGTAGCGTATTGTTATGGTGACTAGCTAGTGGACTCATCTATGCTTTCTTGTCGTATTAAACAAGTGGTAGTCATAGTACATGATAGCCACTGAGTCAAAGCTAGCTTGCTGCATTAAAATCCACAACACCCTTTTGATACTAATGCACATGTAGTTCATTCTAATGCAAGACTTATTGAGTACCTTGTACTCACATTTGCTTAATTAACTATTGCAGATTAGTTCCCCAACACTACAGGTAGGTTCTACCTAGATATTGATGATGATGAGTACCTTGTATCCTAGCTACGATCTTGTACCCTTGGGAGGGTCTGTAGATAGTCAGGCTTGTAGCCTTCTTTCTTTTCAGTTGTCTTACTCATACAAGTTTATGCTTCCGCTTGGTTTGTATGACTTTGTGTGTAGGGTCTTGTCACCCCTGTTTTTAATAAGCATGCTATGTATGGCTATTTCGAGCCTTATCTACTACTAAGTTGTAGAGTTATGTTATGATGCCATGTTGTCCCAACACATACTTACATGTTATGCGTACATGTGATATGTATTGTGATGTGTTTGTGTTGACACCTAGTTCTATGCCTATGGTAGCCTTTCATATAGGGAAATGCCTCCTAGTGCTTCCACTGAGCCTTGCTAGTTCGCTACTGCTACGGAACACATGCATTGATGTACCACTACTGCAGGATGCTGCTAAAGCGACACTACGATCAGAGACCCTTCGAGAAACTGTGTGCGATGCAATAATCGCAAACGGTGGTGTAAGAGAACCATCTAAAATGTGCAAAACTGATGACGGATGCATCAAACACGGTTCAGATTTTAGTTGCATGTGCGATGAAGGGCATACGGTGGATCCAGCAGAACTATCTGTGATGAGGAAGAACAACAGAAACGGGCATCCATATCAATGTGTGCGTAATATACGTCATATAGTTCCCTCCGATAAACTGTGTGCTATTAGGGAATGAAATAGAACATGTCTGCCAGATCAATGTGTGTGTGATATACGACATACGGTTCACTTGGACAAACTGTTTTCAATTAGGCAAGAGAATGGAAATGGTTCATCTTAACAAGATGTGTGTGATATGCGGCATTTGCGATCAGCCAAAAGAACACAAACGATTCGTGTAAACCAGATGTGTGTGATACGCAGCAACCATCCCACTGGGATGAACTGTTTGCGATGAGAAATTATAACACAAACAGTTACTATAGTAACTTCGTGTGCGATTCTGTTCGTACAAAAAGTAACGAGATAGACCTTCTTCATGCCAATCAACATGTGTTCAAAAACCATAAAATGTCAAAAATTACAAAACAAAGACCTCAATATTAACTAGATGGATGGGTTACTACAAAGGTTTATAATAAACCTTTGTAGTTACCCATCCAACTAGTTAATATCGACTCCACTTCCCATCTGGTCACCCATCTCATGACTACTCCAGCCTCAACACAGTTAGCTAGGGAGTTCTGTTGGATGAGCTATCGGTAGGAAGCTGGTCCTTGCTGCTGTAGATCTCTCTTTGCAGCCTTTATTGCACAACATAATGGAAACAGTTCAACTAAACAAGATGTGTGCGATACGCGACAAACAGGTCCGTGATCAGAAATGTGTGCTAAGACCAATAATAACACAGACGATTGCTGGTAATAAGCCGTGTGATTTTCTCTATCTACACAAGAATAATGTGTGTGTGTGTGTGTATCTATATAGACAACTGAAATAAACATCCAATTACATAACTGACTACACAGATCATTCGCACACACCTCAATAAATAGTTGCATGCATTCTAAAGTAGGAGAAATGATCGTCTAGTCATATACTTCTTGTGACACTCCCGCCACTCCTCTGTGGCTCGATCCCTCGACTAGGACATGAACAAGACACTTCCTCATGTCAGCAATCCGCCTGTACATCTTGTAGCTTGTGTACGCATCATTGGCCGCGTACTTGACGTGTTCTTCATCCAGTCTCTCATGCCAAACACTGTGCCAGGTGTCCTCGTCCATCTTGCTCTCATCCTTCATCTTCATGTAGTAGGGGTCGATGATGGCCGAGGCAATGTTAGCCAGGGTGTTCAATTTGTTCTTGGTGCTGCCCCAGACTTTGTAGTGGTCTTGGATGTTGAAAAGATTCGGGCATTTCAAGCCCGAACCTTGAGCACTTTTAGATCGTTGGTGGTGTCCACCACAGCGAACTTGTAGTAGGAGCTGTTGATAAACCTAGAGAAATGCTTCCAAGGCTTGTGGCCAGGTGGTAGGGGTAGACGAGGACGTCATGTCGCTTGCAAAATTGGGCGACGACAACCTTCTAATCGTGCTCGACACGACCGATGGTGTACTCGAGGTCGAAACCGACCACTTGGTACTTGTCCTCGGCAAGGAACTTCTCAATAGTTTGGATGGAGCTCTCCACCGACACCGGATCATTTATGTACACCACCGAGAGGGCCTTCCCCCTCACATGGGTGTCCACTACGTGATGCATGGTGAACTGCCTGCCGTTGTCATCGTCGCCGCTGGGAGCGACATTGGAGCCACGGGGATCGCCATTGGAACCGCTGGATGTTCTCTCTGTATGTGTCATTGTGGAGGTGCTTATTGTGTCGTGTGACGCGAGAGATAAAGGAAAATGGCCAGGAATAAATGGGGGTTGAGTGGCCTGGATTCTCGATGCATATGCATGGCCGTTCTTGCATCGGGTAACTGCATTGTGGAGCCGCGCCCGGCGCAACCGCATGCACACGAACGTGCATCATTGTGCATAGGCCCCAAACACTGGTAGCGCGTGTGGAGGGATGAGGGCAGAGCACCCTGAGGGACGCAAGAGAGCAGAGCACGCCGCAGCTGCCTCAACCGCAAGCAACCACACGCATAGAGCAGTTGAACACCACTACAAAAAAATACACTTCCGTGATGATACGTGTTTGTCACAGTGGGTCACGTTTTTTATCATGCATGTACATCCATGATGATTTTATGACAGAATCAAGATAGTCATACCTGTGTTGTCATAGAAGTGTTCTATGACATTACCAAAATTATCATCAAGGAAGTGTCCACTTCAATGACAATAAATCGCGTGTCACAGAAGTGCTTTCGTCAAAGGCGACCGGCATGCCGCATCCACCGTAATGGAACGCTGTTAAGCTATCGGGTCCGGTTTTCGATCCGATAACCCGTTAACAGCCCCGACCAATGGGGATTTTCCACGTGTAAAATCATCATTGGCTGGAGGAAACACATGTCGGCTCACCGTTGGGACAGATGCCATCCACTCATTGGATCCAATGCGCTTATGATATGTCGACACGTGGCACAGCCCAACAGAGACTCATTCCTGTGAAAAGGCCGGCCCGTTTGACTTGGTCAAAAGGTGGTAGGACGGCCCACGGAAAGCCTGTTAACGGCCTGTCCGCATATAGCCCATTTACAACCTGCTAAACCAGGGCCCGTTACGCCCTATCCGAATTAGGCCCAGTAGTGTCATCTGGGCCGTCTAATATGATTCCAGCCCATTTTAACTTCCGGCCCATGTATGGCCCATGACTTCTTTCGGCCCATATGAGGCCCTTTATAAATCTTAGCCCATTAACGACCCGTGGTGAAACTGGCCCGTAATGAACAGTGTATCACTTTATACGCATTAACGGGCCATTATTCCACTGGGCCGTTCCAAGACCAAGTTATCTTTCGGCCTTCTTAGTCCCATTTATTCTTGGGCTCATTTGCAGCATTCGGTTACTTACAACCCGTTACTGTCATTTTCTGCTTGTGGGCCAAATTCAGCCCGTCGTTACAGTCGGCCAGTTTGTGGACTGTTAATACGTTGGGCCATTTTCATGTCAAAAAAACCTGTCGTGTTGTTTTCATAGAGTTATCAAATACGGCCTATTAACGGCCCGTTATGTTCCACGAATAGTACGACCCATGATTGGCGAAATGATGATACGCCCCATAGAAGGCCCATGGATCCTACGGCCTGTATAAGGCCCATGGATCATACAGCCGGTAGAAGGCCCATGGATCCTACGGCACGTAGAAGGCCCATGGACCATAGGGCCCGTAGAAGGCCCATGTATCCTACGGCCCGTATAGACGTCCAATGGATCCTACGCCTGTAGAAGACCCATGGATCATACGGCCCGCAGGAGGCCCATGGTTACAACAATTCGTGTGCTGCCATGATTATTTTGGCCTAGTTACCAAAAATAGGCTATTGTGGCCACTAGAAAAACAGAGAAAAAGAACTGAAGTGACTACAAGCAAACAACTAAACAAGACAATAAGGAAATAAATAAGCAAGCAATTAACGCTAGCCTATTACCGCTATTACACATATTACATCCACTGGGCATCAAAGTTCACCACTAGTGCAAATATAGGGAACAAAGCAGCATATTACAAAAACTGGCCGTCAAAATTGGCCACCAGTGCAAATAAACGCGGCACCAAAACAAGAACATAACTGAAACAACTTCAGAAGAGCTCAAGAAACGTTATCCCGGGTATCCACCATGCTAGCAATAAGCTTAGCAAGCTTATTAGCTTTGTCCTGTTCGGTGCTAAAATCCTCCAACGCTTGCTATTGCACCAGAAAGTATGCATCTAAATGCTCCAGGGACTTCCGCAGTCCTTCCGCTCCTTGTCGCAACACAGCTGATCGATGTCTTTCATCTTGTAGTTGAGACTCAAGAAACCAAGTTGATTCAGACAGTGAGTTTGAATAGCTTGTGAAAGCGGTAGTGGCCAGTAACTCGAACACTAAACCAAGATAGGACTTGGGGGTTGTCTCACTGTCTTCAAGATAGTCTTCCTTAGCTGTTTTATCAACTTTGTTGGAGACCAACAAGGATGTGTCACTATCCTGAACCTTAATAAGGCACTCTTCCCCAATATTCTGTCAGCATTCTAAAAGAAGAAACAAGCAAACGCATAATAGGTTTAGCATGTACTAGTATATGAATCTCATTTCGGTGAACCAGTTCATTAGTAAGGTGGACAGGATTAAACTACCAATTCTTGTATTGCCAAGTACTAGTACATAATAAAAGCATCAAACAGACATATATCTATGTCCTATGGTCACTGCATTGTCTTGCCAAATCAAAATAGAGACATGGTTCAAATCATATAAGTTCAAGACAAAGCAGAAGTGAAAGAATACAAAGCGTTGGAAACTACACGGCACAACAAGATTTCAGATGGGTACCACGGGTCTACATGTACAACAACACTATTGGCTCTGCTGTGATGCTAGTAATATGCATAATATGAGATGTCAATTGTATACACAATTGAAACTGAAATCAACAGAGCTATTGATAAGAGCAAACCTGTTAAAGAAACATGCGTGAACATACCTACTTTGCCATTGGAGTTCTGATTGGATCCTTCAATTTAAAAATAAGTTTGTATGAGTAAATATAGTGATACAAGAGCAAAGCAGTATGCACAATAGCAATCATAGTTAAAAAGGCGCGCCTAGACTCTAGGCGTTGGCAAAATGCATTGCGCATAACTACGCTTAATCTGTGCATAACTGCGCATAAGCATGCGCTTTGGTCAGTAAAGCGCAAGGCGGTGGCAAAATGCACAATTAACGCCTAGCGCTTTTTTGAACTATGATAGCAATGGAATCTTAAATTAGAACAATTGTTCTTCAGGTTTAGGCACTTCTTCTACATGAACAGAGTACAGTAAGACGCAAGAATATAGTACTTAAAAATAGAAAATGATCTCATAGACCTTACCACATTCTTGGTTCGGGACCAGTACAGAAGAAGGCGTTCCTAGTCATCATCCAGTAAATGTGTCTTAGGAGAATGTAAGGGAATTTGATAAGTTTCTTTGCGGGTGAAGTATGTTTGCTTCAGGAAATTCCGATACTGCCACCAAGCATTCTTGAAGATAGCAGAGGTACTAGCATAGGTTACCTCATCCTGAGTTTCCAAATCGGTCCTTCTCTATAGAGGAAAATGGGAAAATTTGTTGTATTATAACCATCATTGAGGTACGATGTATGGGACAAAGCAAAGTAATTGCCATGAATAGCATTACTTACACATAACTCCTGGACAAACACCTGCAACTGGCATTTTCCTTCATCTTTAGTATAATATTTCCAAGATGGGAAGATACACACATACGATTTAACAACATCAAATGCGATAGCTGCTAAACTATGACTAGCTGGTTGTGCTTCCTCCACAGAAATAGGCGTACTAACTGGTGGAGTTGGGGTTCACCATGGTAGTACTGGCCCTTTGGGCACTGGAGATGCCTTACTAACTACTCTTGTTTGGGAGCTCTGTGGTGGAGATGGTGTTGTGTGAACAGGAACTGGGTTACTATCTGCTGGTGTTGGGGTTAGATTGGGTGAAGCTGGTTCTTTGTCCATCGCAGTAGGGGTACAATCTGTGAGGGTTTGGGTTATGTGTGGTAGGGCTAGTTCTTGTGCTTGTACAACCAGGGTGCTATCTCCACCAAGAGGTAGCACTGTTTTATTTGAAGACCATGTTTTTAGTCCGCTGGATACTGGCATCACCCGCTCCAATTCAAATGGCTGATAAACAAGAAACATAGTTGAATTTACAGACATTGTATGAGAGACAGATGCAATAGATAGTGTGGAAAAAAGGCATGAAATAGTTGACATGTATATTGTTTAACTAAAATGGATAACATGACATAATTTCACATATATGATGTCTATCTAAACTGGATAGCATAGCATAACATAATTCAAAGATATGATGAATAACTAAATGGGATCGCATGACATAATTCACCTACATGGTATCTAAGTAATCAGGATCGCATCATTTAATTCACATATGTGATTTATATGCTAAACAGAGGGCATACGATATGATGTCTAAACTAAAAACATGGTGTTGAATATTGTGTATATGATGTCTAAACTATGTAATGCAAGACACCGTATGCATGATATGAGTAGTATAACCGTGCCAAGTTTGAGCATACACCTCGGTGGGGGAATAGGACTGGTCATCTGTCTCTGAATCCATCTCTGAGGAGCTATCGGGACCCAACAAGAGATCTGCTTCGACAGGTAGCCCTGTCTGCTACGAAGGCCTTGTTTTAACTCCAGATTTTTCCATCTCCCACCCAAATGGCTGATTCACAGGAAGAGTAGTTTAATGTACAAACATTGTCGACAAATGGAAATGTAATGAAGAAAAGGATGGGCAAGATATGATTCAAATATATGATGCCTGGTTAAACAGGATGGGATTGCACATTTCACAAATATTATGGCTGGCTAAAAGACATGAGACTGCATAATTCCATATATGATATAGAAACAAATAGGTGGTATTACAGAACATGTCTAAACTAAGTAGATGGCATATATGACGTCAAAAGTAGGCACTGCAAGGCAACATATGCATGATATGACTAACATCATCATGCCAAGCTAGAGCAAACACCTTGGGGGTAAATAGGAGTGGTCAGTGGCGTCTGAATCCGCCTGAGAATAGATATCTTCCTCTGGATTACAATCTGGAGAGGTGTGGGTAGGGTTTGCCATTGAACCCACCATCGAGCGATGTCTGCATGACATTGTATTGCCGCGCAAAACTGTTCTCTTTTTCTGTACATGTTCAGCATGACTGTGTACAATATTTGACATGCATATGAAAAAATATGGTGAGATTATGTATGGAGAGCATGTAGAAATTTAGAGTGATGGTAACAACCAGTGGATGGATCCAAAAATAATGATAGCAGGCTGATGATTTCTTTAATTTAATAAAAAGACAGATGATGATTGCTTTACTATTTGTTTCCCAGCCAAGATGAACAACATAGGCATACCCTAGGTGAACCAGATATTAGACAGACATACTATTCATTGCTGCCTCGATATATGCCCCACAACTAATTTAAAACTCAAGTTTGAACATTAATTTGGACCTGACTTGGTGTCCAAGAGGTGAACAGGACGATAAAGTAGCAGGTAATTTTAAGCAATGCATAACATAAGCAGAAACAAAAGAGTGCGACCTCTCTTGTGGACCCATGTACTCCTCAGGTTCATCTGCTGAGTCGATGATGGTGATGCCGTTGAGGTGGGTGCCGGCGGCAGGGAAGGAGATCTGAGGCGGCGAAAGATGGTCAGGAGTCGTGATGTCTGGTTTGGTGGATGCTTCTATCGATGGAGAAGCTCAGGTGAGGTGGACGATGTCGCAGCAGGTGCAGGACAAACCACACAAAGTTCCCTTCGACACCTGCCTATAACTGAAGTAATTCTGTAAGGGCTCATTTGGCTTGCATGATTCTTAAAACGCAGGGATAGGAAAAACACCAGAATAGGATAGGAATGCACATGGTAAACAGAGCATTTGCAAACGCAGGATTTCTGTCAACTTGGGTGTTTGGTTTACATGAATTGGAAGAGCAGAGGAATGCAAAGAAACATGGCCAAAATAAAGTGAAACCATATCAAAGCGTGTACAGTTAGAATGTTATTCTGCCACTAATGCACTTGGTCTTGTTTTCATGCATAGGATTTTGAAAAGTAGGTCCAGGTGGATGTTTTGCTTCATTCCTTTCAACAAAATGCATGAATAATTGAATAGTAGAGTGCCATTGGAAAATTCCCTATTGCTATGTTTTTCCATTGAACCAAAATAGCCCTGATGGATCGACATGAATGTATAGTAATAAGTGATGCAACAAGTGTACAACCTATTTGCCATAGCCGTGTCGACCTCAGCATCATTAGGTTGGTCGCTGAACCAATTGAGGCAGAGGTGTCTGTCGGAGGTGTGTAGGAAGATCTGAGGAATCTGTAGACGGCTTCCAGGGCACTGCTCTGTTGTGATGGATCGTTCTGTCGTTGGAGCAGCTCCGGTGAGCCATAAGACGTCAAGATTGAAGCAGCACAAGATAGACATTGGCAATCTCAAGTAGGAATCTAATAGCATCTCCAATAGATGATTTAAAATAGATGTAAAATTTACATCACCAAAAACCACCTAACTTCAATAGATGAGGTAAAAACTGTTGACTCTGTCGAAACTGAAATTTACTTTGGAATCTGAATGCTACTGTCGAAACTGAACGCAATGGTAGCAGAGAGGCACCGGACATGTAGTTTAGGGAGGGCCTCCAGTTCATCTTCAACCTGCACCCCCTGAGCCGCCTGGCACCACCGGCCGAACCGCCGGCCCCAGCGCCACCTCGCCGCCCCGAAACAACTCCCCACCGCCAGTCCACCGCCACCTCGTCCAGCCCTCTAGGCCCCCGCCCCCCGACCCGGAACCCTAAGATAGATAGTGGGGTACCTCTCCGACGAGCCCCGGTCCCCGCTGCGGGTGGTTCTTCCTTAACTTCGGCGAGCCCCCCCACCCCCTGAAAATCGACTGACCCAAATGTCGATTCAGTCGACTAAAGTGTAGCTAAATCGGAGCAGAGCAGCAGCATGAGTGAGGGGGAGAGCAGCAGCAGCAGCTGGGCGAGCGAGTGATCGAGTCAGAGCCGGAGCAGCAGCAGCAGCGCGGGCGAGCGAGTGAGAGCCAGAGCAGCAACAGAACCGGCTGGTATGGACGCCGCTGCCAAAGCATCCTCGCACTGGGGGAGAGCCGCCATGGAGATGTCGCCCGCGGCGCCGGCTTCAAGGTAGCCGCACCATGGGGATGTGGGAAGGAGCACCATCGGCGCCGGGAGGTCGAGTTCAGGAGAAGGTGCGATGCAATGAGTGTACGACCTCTTTGGTGGCGCCGAGTAGGCCTCGGCTTCATCCGAGGAGTTGGTGAGGATGTTGTGGTTCAGGTGGAGCGGGTTAAGGCGGTGCTGTGGGGATGGAGCAGCCACGATAGAAGAGGCGATCATCGAAGAAGCTCCTTGGCGGTGGAGGACGGGGCGGCTAAACCGGCAGGACGATGAGATGGACGAGGATCCTCATCCGGGGAGGTGGACGAGGGACGTCAAGTTGTTGTGGTGGACGATGTCGTCAGGGAACAGGCTCCAGCTGGGCAGCTGTGAGGTGGCAAACAGAGGAGGATGGGGTTTCGCGGCTAGAGCGGAGAGGTTATGGCAGCCTGGGATTTTGAATGGCGAAAAGGGGGCGATGGGAGGGGGTGAACCATGAATTAGGGATGCGCTTGTCCAAAATGTAGGGTGTGTTACAAAAGTACCCCCCACCGATTTGAACTAGCGGCCCTTTCGGCTTAGGGTTAGAAGGCGGATTTCACGTGTCGGGATTTGGCAGCTGGAGGGAGTTTTCGCGTGCGTTGTAATCTCAGGATAGAAAGGCGCGAGTTGTGGAGTCACTAGTTTTGGGAGCATGATATCTAAATTTTTGGGATGTAACAAGGCGTGGGTCGAATTTTAGGGACAAGCCTAACGTGTAGTAATATTGTACTTGTACGTACCAAATCAATTCACACTTCCCTCAACCAAAAACAAAACGAAAAAATAAAACTATTCACACCACACGAATAGAGAGTCTAGCCCCATTTTACTATACAAATGCTATTCAAAGATACTCCCTCCTTCCATCTATATAGGGCCTAATGCGTTTTTCGATGCTAACTTTGACAAAATATTAGAGCAATAATATATGGCATGCAACTTACACAAAGCACACCGTTAAATTCGTCTGTGAAAGGTTCTTTCAATGATATAATTTTCACATTGTGCATGCCATGTACTGTTAATCTTGTCGATAGTCAAAGGCGGTCTTAAAAAACTCATTACACCCTATATAGATGGAAGGAGGGAGTATGAATCCATGTTATGTCCAATTAAATTTTTTCTCTTGTTGTATAATGCATGTAACCTACTCATACCAACATTTTAGTGCATTCCAAATGTCTATACTACCGCTGCAATTCGAACTAAATTTGAATTCGTTTCTCTATTTCAATAAGAATCTACAATCATGATTGTTGCCAACTTCAACCATCATTCGTGTATTACCTTAATAACACACCACATGATTACTAAAGAGATAGATATGAACTATGTGTACTACATGAACTCGAATTCTATTTTGTGAATACACTTGATGTTGATTCCAAATAATAGAACATTTGATGTACTAACTATATATTCATAATCTAAACCATGTTCCATACGTACATCGTGTTTATCACACAAAGTATTGTGCCCCACCCCCTACATTATGACAAGTATTTATACCTGAGTTGCAAAAGCCACACACTAGCCAAAATTATAATCAATGTTC
Source organism: Triticum aestivum (assembly GCF_018294505.1). NCBI lineage: Eukaryota > Viridiplantae > Streptophyta > Magnoliopsida > Poales > Poaceae > Triticum > Triticum aestivum. The sequence goes on from NC_057804.1 coordinate 356,450,977, forward strand.
TATGTATTATACGTAGTACTAGCAAGATGCCCATGCGTTCCCCAGAACATCAACATGATCAAGGGGCCTAATTTGCAAATATGGAGAGGGGTGTGGGTATCTTTTTTCAAAATTGCCATAGTTTCCTTCCTATCCGCTAGATATAAATCGGACGGCCTATATTGCAGGATGGCAGGCACACCATCATCAACAACTCTATTTTTTATAAGAGTAGAGATAAAATATATTATATGTAGTATAACATGTTCATAACCACACCATGTGTATCACCGTTATATATATTCACACATGCTTCGGTTTAAAACACTATGATAAATTCTTCAAATATCCTAATTCGCTTTTTATAATGAATTATGATCTCTATTCGTCTTTTACACCCACACAATCCTCTTATCTTTGTAGCTAGCGCTAACTTTCTCTCGTGCATGCATGCGCCCGCATCCCTCTCACCCTCCTTCAGCATTCTCTAGCTCCATTGCGCAAATTCGTCTTTTCACTTTAGGTCGTTCACCCACGATGTGTGTAGGCCCCCCAGCTCCTTCTTTACGACACACATTGATCGATATGCCTCTCTAGCCAGGTGTGCCTAGAACAAACACAAGCTTCCCCTCCTCTCTTATCATCGTCCATGCCTCACTCCCACCACTCTTTTCATCGATGTCATACTCGCACACTCCTTCCCCCTCGATATAGTATGCCTCTCGTACCACCTCCTAGATGCATCCATCTCTCTCTATCCTTCTCCCCGTGCCTCATTTGCTTCTAACACACACATGCATGTATATCGATCGATCTCCCAACATATACCTAGATCTCCCAACATATACACAAATATATCTCTCCTTTCTCTAACAAAGGGCGATTGATCTTCCTATGTAGTTATGTCTTCTTACCACAGCCATATCATACCTCCTCATCATTCGTGCATGCCTCCTAACCCGTTTCTCACACACATGTGCATAGACAAGAAGCCATCTCCTCTCCTATTGATATTGCGGGCGTGCCCTCCATTTGTCTAGCAAGCCTATCCCACCATTTGTTAGAAGCAACTCCACTACCAACCCCTCCAACACTCTAGCTCTGTCTCTCTACCAACCTTATTCCTCTCCTACATATATGCATGGATGTCGATCGATCTCCCTTAATACATGAGGTAAGTCGATCTCCTTAATACATGAGGTAGGCCTCTCTCCTCCTCCACACATATACCAGCCATTCTACCTCTATAGTTAATTAGGCGTCCCTCTCCCCCCACCACACACCGACAGTAGAGCGCTGTAGGTAGGTATCCATGCCACAGAGACAATATGCACATGTCCCCTCTCACATTCTAGTAGGCCAGCCACTCTATATCTTTGATGTGGTCACACACAAATTCGATGGCACTCTTTATCATCGTGTGCGCGCACACACACACATCCTCATCCCTCTCTTCGATTCTATGGACACCTTAAGCCGATGATACCTCCACTCTCTTCTCGTGGATCGCCCCCTCTATATATATGATATATCCAGGACTCTATTTCACACACACTTCATATGTTACATTTTTTTATTGACCCCCCCAAAAAAAAACTCTCACGAACCCACACACTATATCTCTCTAGGTTTGTATCTCTCTCACACAACCCCACGTAGTTGGTGTATGTATACAAGAAGAGAATAGGTGCACCGTGCACGTACTCACGCTTCGTGCCCAGCCACACTCGTGCGGGTACACAGTGGAGCTCATTTCTTTAGAAAATGGCAGCCCACGTGCTAATTTGAACGCGTGTAGTGGTTGTTTACCTAGGGAGGTCGTGTACCACGCGTGCACGAAACAAAGTTCGACTTGACGCGTTGGCACGTTATTTTTAAATAAAGTTATAGCGCTCAATGGCACGTACACAGAATATAAAATGTTTTATGGAGAAAAAGGTAGTCCGCTCCACTATATACAATGGAGCCTGCCTTCCTAGTTTGTCTCTCTTCAGAGTATCTCAGACCAGGCTGCGGTGGACTCTCTCTCTCTCACCGTTGGTCACCGATCCGGCCGCATCCCGTCCACCGGGGGAAAGGGAGGAAGTGCATCATTTCTCTGTTCGACGGCGCCGAGGCACCGCGTCCCGATCTTAGGTACACGCCGTTCACTCTGACCAAGCTCCGGCACGGTAGGGCCTACGCCACCTGCTCGCTGCCTCAGTATGGGCAGATTCCGCCCATCGCAGCTCACCTAGTTACATCCTGACGACCTCCAGGTATCCCCTCCGTCCTTGATCCACTGCTCGTCTTCCCACGTCGCTACATGTGGATCTTCCATAGTTCTTTGCCCAAAACATAGCTCATATTCCTTCAAAAAAAGTAGCTCATCCAGCGTACTTTCCATATTGCAATCTCGTCCTCATACCATTTTAGACAAACACAAACATGTTGTCATCTTCCCTTAGGACAAGGAATATGCTTCTTTTTTGTCGTCGCATGTGTCATCAACTGTTATTGGCCAGTAAATATTTCCTTTGTACCTCTTTTTTGCAAACAGGCCTACCCATTTCACCTTGTTGCTATTGTGATTGTGAACTGCACGAATCACTTTTTTCTTAAGAGTGTTTTGTGCAGTTGTACTAAAATGTCACATGGGCAACGTCTCTACATTTCAGTGCGATTGCATAAAAGGAGATTGGTTTTGCTCTATCCTCCTCATCCAACTCCCAGCCTAATCTTCTCCAACTAGTTAGTCTTAAGAGAGACTGCCAAGGTGACCGGCTTCTATTTGTGTGTTTATTGTTTCATCAGCAGTCCTCTGTTATCGTAATCACACTTAATATCTTTGGAACAGGGACGCTCATCTCTATTTTAGTGGAACTGCACAAAATGATCGGAATGTTGCATGCTCCAGACAGCTACTTTTTTCCCAACATGCCTTGTTGATTTAGACACAACTGGGGGGACGTTGCTGCCAATGAAAGCATGGATCAATTTTAATTTAACACCTTCTCACAACTTTGTCTTCAGTTGTGATGTAAATATTAGCTCTGATCTGCTAATAATTGAGATGCATTAGCAAGGAAGTTAGTTTTTTATTGTTTCCGAAAGAGCATCAATGGCAAGACACATGAAACAAAAGCTGAAAGCTCACACCATTGTACAATTTCATGTCGCTGTAAAGTTATTTGTATAGTACGTCAATTATGTAAACAAATGCTGGAAGCTTGATAGCATTGCGAGAAGCCTCTTCAGCATCCGGGTCCATGTGCCATGCACAAAATTATACTCCTTCGTTCCCAAATATTTGTCCTTTTACAAATTTCAAATGGGCATATTTTAGAGTGTAGATTCACTCATTTTGCTTCGTATGTGTACTCGCTCCGTTCCTAAATACTCTATTTGTCTTTCTAGACATTTCAACAAGTGATTACATACGGAGCAAAATGAGTGAATCTACACTCTAAAATATGCCTATATACATCCGTATGTAGTAGTCCATTTGAATCTCTATAAAGACAAATATTTGAGTAGTCACTCGTTGAAATCTCTAGAAAGACAAATACTCCGAAGTATATTTAAGAACTGAGGGGGTTGTGCACAACCGCATGGGAGACTCGGCCCGGTCGTTGCGCCGCATTAATAGTGAGTAATGAGCAGTCAAATCATAAGCCCAACTTTCCCACTGTAAGTTGCTTGGAAGAAGCAACCATCAATATGCTCTTATTTGAATCCGCTCATACTAGTCCATACGTCACTGTTTATAGAGCGCGCTTCAGAAAAAAGAAAAAAATATGTGGGACCAAGGCGACTAGCGATGGGCCTGAAAAATAGCATTGGTAGTTATAGCACGGCGTCTATTACTAGAGGAAATAATGCGTACACACATGCATGCAGCGCTTCCACCTCGGGTACACACATGCATGCACTTACTCCACTCCATAGTAGTACATCGAGAGAAAATTGTGGACTTGATTGCGGTCACTACGGCCTAATTAATTGAGCATTAAACCAAATGCGTCTAAAGTCTCTGTGGTGGTGGAAATGCATTGAGAGAAATGCATCATAATGAAGCGCACCCTGTAAATTGTGACGGAGGGAGGAGTAGTATGAAGGTGCAAAACCAAGTACGTGTATGGCCAGTCGGTCAATGCAACTCCTCTTGGCATATCACTGACATGTGGGACAGGAGTGTGAGCAAACCGATCTCAATTCACGGCAAAATGGCCAACCCGCCGTTCCTTGAGAGAGACGAGGAGCGAGAACACACAGATCGGCTCGCATGGAGTCCAAGATATATTCGAGCATGGTTGGTTGATCGATATCATCATTACATGTTGGGCTGCCGTTTTCCGACCTTCTCCAGAATAAACGTGTAATTTATCAGAGATTAAAAAAATAAGAGTACAGACACTCCACCATGTGGTTCTAGTAGTAGTACTACTCGTACTACAAAACCTTGCGCTTGGATCTTCGCCTCTTCGTGAAGTCGGACAATGATGGTACTTCGCATGTTGGGTACTGCAGTGTATCTCTCTAACAATCCGACACCGAATGGACTGATGCCTGTCCACCGCATGCGTGAGGGTAGGTTGCATTAGTCAAAAGGCGTAAGCGAGCTTCACCTTGTCCTACAAGCTTCTCCTCATTCTGCGAGTTGACGGGACACACCAAAAAGTAGTGCTAGTCCATACTCCCTCCTTTCCGGTTAATATGGCTTAATCTTTTTTGCGGGTAAATGAGAGAGCTTCATTCATGTATAAGCATTCTTAGGACGATCAGCCAAGACACTGGTCACTAGGAAGCGAGGTACCCCACAAAAAAAGGAGGAAGTGAGGTGTTTCATCAAGCAAGCTCTCGGCCACATTCAAAGTGCAGCAAGCACAGTTCGCAAAAGATGCGCCGCAGGGTTTGGTGACCTATTTACATGCTGAATAACAAAAAAAGAGGAAATATTACCAAGCGCTCCTATTTGTAACAGGATATGAGCCAGAATTAAGAGAGAATTGTGGCGAGTGTTCCATGCAATCAACTTCCATTATCACATGCGAGAACCCTCGAAGAGAACCAAATGTGTTGAAGATTGCTTTATCACATTTTAAAATTATAATAATAGTGTAGACGCTCCTCCATCCGGTTCCTAGTACTAGTATAGTACATACCTCTATAGACTATAGTAGTAGTACTAGTACTACTAGTAAACTTTGCGCTTGGCTGTTCGCCTCTTTGGGAAGTCGAACAATAATAGTACTAGTATAGTGTATGCTTCTGGCAATCTGACACCAAATTAATTGTTGCACGTCCACCGCCTGAGCGAGGGAGAGCTTGCAAGACACTGCGCGCAAGCTTCTCCCATCTTGAAAGCTTCTCCTCGTTCGGCAAGTTGAAGGGACACAGCTAAGTAATGCTAGTCCATACTACCTCCTCTCCGGTTAATATGGCTTAATTCCAAACGAGATAAATACACTGTCTGTGACTGTATATTTGTTAAAATACAGTCAGTGGACTTCATAATACGCTCATTGCACTCAATATATATATTTTCCGGTGTTTATACGGTGACTAGCTCACCCTGACTGAGTATTTGTGTAAATGCACGTGTAGGTTGAGCACTTGAGCGTGACCGTGTGTGTTCCGTCGTGTGCTCGGACATGCATGCATTAGGGCGTCGCATGCGTGTTTGCGTCCATGTGTACGTGTGACTGTTGCATACACGTAGGGGTAGTACGTGTAGGGGCCACTAAGGAGCAGTCAAATCACATAGTAAGTTAGTTGGAAGAAGCAACCATCATTTATCTCTTCAATGACACGTACGCAATACAAAATGGTTGATATGGAGAGAAAAAGAAAACCACTATATATACACCAGCAGGAGCCTAAGCTACAAGCCTGCTTGCTTAGGTTGCTCTCTGCACAAGCATAGAACGATGGTGGCCACACCGCTGGTCACATATCCGGCCTGATCCCGCAGGTGGGGGAAGGGAACAATGTTCTGCCTAGACGCGGTCGATATCGACGAGGGAGAAAACCCACAGTCAGTGCATCCCAATTGGGGGTCACCGCGGTATGGGCCGATGCCGTGTCCCAACCGCCCTTCTAGCTACAGCCTAATGTCCCAGGTAGTCCATCTTACTTTTGGAGCCGGCTTGCTCCACTGCCGCAGCTCCCCACGTAGCTGCATCTCCATGTCGATCTTTCGCTACTTCTACCGGCTTGTACTTGTGATGAGTTTATGTCTCATGAACTAGTGTCAGTACTATTATTCTAATCACACTTCTTCGATATCTTTGCTAACAGGGATGCTCAGCTCGATTTTAGTGGAACTGCACAAAAGCATCGTATGATCCGAGGGTGCCAACCATCTTTCCTTCGACAGGTTCTACCTGGCCAATAAATTAAATCATGTTTAGGGTTTAGGGTTTAAGTCCTAGTGACCCCATCAGTAGTTTTTCTTTCGTACACACTCTCACAACTTTTGTCTTTAGTTGTGAAGTAAATATTGGCTATGATCTGTGAATCATCGAGATACATCAGCATGCGTGTTAGTTTTCCTTTGTATTTGATGGAATGGTGTAACGGGACAACCTTGGAATAGGAATGAAAATGGAGTGGAAAGTTTCCATTTTTCCGGAGAAAAAATGGAAACGGAGAGAAACCAAAGTTTCGTTTCGTTGGATCATGCCATCGAGCAAAACCAATGTTTAAATCACGTTTGTCCTGTTCGTGTCTCACCCTCCTCCACGGCTCGACCCCACACGGTCGCTCGGCATTCCACTCACCGCAAACCGAGTATACGGTAACTTTCCCACGTGCTTGTCGATGGATCGCGCCATGGAGTACTAGCACTACTGGAAGATATTGACGAGTTGGGGGAGGATAGCTAGCTGTAGCATAGACTCCCAAGAACTTTTGACATGCATGTTGTGGCCTGCTATTGCAACCTTTGAACGCGGAGCAGTCACGTGCACCAGGAAGCGGCGCGGGCGATGCTCTCTTAGCCGGTGCGCCGCTTCAATGTCGGCGCCAGTGAGAGGTCGCGTCCGCTCTGGCCGGGCAAGAATGTGGCACTGACCATTTTGGGCGGGAAGAACGCGCGGGTGATGAAGAGGGTTCGGGTTGGTCAAGACCAGTCGTGGCAGCAGTCTAGAATCCCGCAAACAAGGGATGTTGTATGTTAATATTGTTGCGTATATAATTAACAACGTAAATAATGTGCCAGTTGGACAAATATGATTGGAGATAGAGATGGAAATGGAATTTTACGTAAACACGGATATGCATGTCTATGTCTATGTGTGTGTGCGCGATGACTCTAACGACCTGGAAGCGGGGGCGTGTTTTTGATCGAGTTTTTTTTCTTGTTACATTAAAAATTTGTCCACCAGTTTTCATTTCTTTTCTCCAGGAACGCGTGTATTCTATTTAAAACCACTGCTATGAAGAGATTTTCTTACTCCATTATAGCCTCCTGTTTGATAGAGGTTCTCGCGTCTCGCTCTCTCACCCTCTCCATATTAAAACAAGATGACATTGTCCACTCTATCTCTCTCCTCATCGGTGGTCACAGATCCGGCCGAATCCCGTCCGCTATGGGAGGTGAGGAGGTGCAGCATTGACGTTGTCTCCTTCGGCGATCGAGGAAGCCGATGCGCACCGTCCTCTTGGAGCCGGCGCTGGCGCGGACGAAGGTCCTCCGCACCCTTGTCCCTTGTTCATTGCCATCGTGTGGGAAGATCCCGCCCGCCCGCCTAAACGACATCTCACCCACCTAAGGTATAAATTCTTGTATTGGTCCAGCTCCCCAGGTCGCTACGTGCAGGTTTTCTTCTATGCGACTACTCCCCAGCTCCCCATGTATAGTAGCTAGGGTTCATCGGCTGGTCCAACATCATCTACTATTATAGAGGGAATGCCACTCAAAAAGTTGACCTAATTTATGCCTCGGTGGAGGTATACGTGTTGTTTCGACAAAAAGTACATGGTGGTTGTGCGGTTATTGTCCATATGCTCCTATTGCTGCTGCTAATCTAATACTATCACTAGTTAAATGAAGAAATGCTTTTTTTCTCAGGTGTCCTGGTTTAATTCCCATCAAGATAATCATGATGCTTCTTTTTGTTGGTGTACTTTTCATTAATTCTTATTGACAATTGAGATGTCGTTGTTAATCTTGTAAAACAAAGTAACAACACTATATCGAAACAGCGATGCGTATTTCCGTACCTGGGCATATCTTCCTCAATTTTAGTGGAATTACACAAAATTGGAAAACAATTGTTGTTTCGCCTCACAGTCCTCTGCCACGTGGTTATTCCTTCCTCGAGCTTGATTACTGAGAAGAAATAGACCACAATGAGGATTTGTCAAACTTCATAGGTGCCTCACCCAAACTTGATGCCAAATGGATGATGCATCACCACGATGACCTGTCGATGCTCATGGTTGCGCCTCATGGTTGCGTCGGCTGGTTAAGCTGATCGATTTTCAATGAAAAACAAGCTGTCTTCCATCAGTGCTCTTTGCTTGTTACGCACAAAGATGATATCCTTCGTCAATTTACCTTGGTTGTGTTGGAGACGCGGTCGTCTTTCACGTTGGTGCAATTTTATCACACAATTGGCTATGAACCAAATGTTTCGTCAAAGAAGGATCGAGGTTGGTACTAAGAGCATAAGTTTTCTATTGATTTGTAAGCCTTCTCACAACTTTGTCTCCAGCTCCCCTGTAATTTTATTTGTCAAGCTATTAACTTTGATTTAAAAAATGTTGTGGACAAAAAACCTGGATGGACGTAGTAGCCCTCCATTTTTATTTACTCCACATATTAGATTTGACTGAAGTCAAACTTTGTAAAGTTTGACCAAGTTTAGGCCGAACACAACAAACCATAATTATTAGAGAGGGCAAACTATACATACTCTCAAACCTTTCCGATAATTTAAATTAAAATTCTTTATTTGTACACACTCTCACACGTTTCTGATAATTTGGCGCATGTGTGGTTGTTCACTTAAGGGAGGGTAGTGTACCGCACGTGAAGGACAGGAAGTGCGACCAGGATGCGTGGATCGTTAGTTCATCGGAAGTAGTAGTAGTTTTCTTCATTGTACGTTAAGTAAAGAGTTTCATTTCATACTTACACAATTTAAAATGATTGTTATCGAGAGAATAAGAAAACCACTCCACTATATATTAGTCGTATACACGAGTACTATATGGACGCAGCTTCATTGACTTTAGTGCACCCGCCTTTGGGTTTATGACAGGTGGGCCCAAAATGTGGCTGGCTCACCTGTCATACAGCCAAAAGCAAGTGCAGTTAAGGCATCAGAGCTCAGTTCGTACTACAATAGTATATATATAAGTTGGAGCCTCAGCGCTTGTTCGCTAGGGTTTGCACTCTCCACACTCTCGCCGCACTACATATATATATAGACGCTCGAGGATTAGTGTCTTTGCTAGGGTTTGCTATATTCACAGTCTCTCACCCTCTCTTCACCAGATCTAAACAAGGCTGCGTTGGCCTCTTGTCTCTCTCTCCCCCTCATAGCTGGTGAAGGAGGCGTCTGGATCCCGTCGCACTGGGAAGGGGAGGAGGTGCAACGTTCAGTCTATCGCCTTCGGCGAGGGAGGCAATCCACTGCCAGCTGCGCTATTCTCTTTCACGCAGCGCTTGTGCGGGAGGGCCACCGACCCCTTCTTCCTCGCTGCCATACGTAGTGTGGGCAGATCCGGCCTCCGGCCACACGCCTTGCCACATCCTGAAGACCCTAAGGTATAAGTTTCTTTCAAACCGTCATTGCTCTAGCTGCATGTGGATCTTTTTTATCTATAGTCGAATCTAGGTCTTGGTTAAAAGAGGAAAGAAGGGTGCGGTGGGCTGGAGCATGAATCTAGGACATGGTTCAATGAGGAAAGGAGGGACGGAAAGTAGTATAGACTGGCTATCCAACCGCTTTGTTGGTCGAAAAGGGAAAAAGGGGGTAACCCAGTACACACATCTGTAAGGAACCGATCTCTTTGTTGAAAAGCGAAAGAAACTGGGGGGTCGGGTAGTTTGTGCAGGACTAGATTTGGAAAAAGGTTCAAAGAGAACAAATATGGGACCAACGCATATATGCTGCTTGGCTACATACTCTGCGTCTTATACGTGTGGGCGCACATGGTGCTGGCATGTCCCATAAAGCTATTTTTCTGTTGTTAATCTAAGAATGCCGCTGGAAAATTGAAGCAATGCCACTATTAAAAGTAAATTACATTTTTTAACGAATGTTGTTTTAAGAGAACGTCTGTGTTAATATGAATCAATGCAACCGTTTTAGAAATGCTACTATCCTACTTTGTTTTCCATCAAGATAAGTTAGATGCTTCTTTCTGTCACCGTTTGTTTCATCTTTCTTTATCGGCAAGTAATTGTTTCCTTTTTTGCCTCTATTAAAATAGGAGTATCTATTCAACTTGTTGCTATTGCGACATTTTGCTTCGCTATGCGAAACACCTTTCTTGATTTAAGTGCAACTGCACAAAACGAGATTGGATTTCCTATTCGTGTTGGCAGATTCGTAGGTGATCTTGTGTGCGTCATGACAGGTTGGTACTTGCCTTCATCCACATGATCGTGCAGTGTGTTTTGAGATGTTGTGCTACTTGTATTGGTACTGTTTTAAATAAATGTTGAATTGAAGCTATTGTATTGCTCTCTTTTCCCATTAAGTAGTGAACAAAAATGGTACGAACCCAGACATGATGCTTGTTGCTTTGTTACAACAAACTCGGCATCACCCCTTTTATAAGTAGATGGAAGCACATGGTGTTGTTGCGCCCACTCTCCCCTGGAACTGTTTATGCTTTTTGTTAATCTAATGCCGTTGGTAAAATTAGGCAATGCCACTCAGAATTAACTACTGAATTTTATTTCAAAACTGCAACACTTGTTAGGGATTGGCGGGATTACCATTTTTGTGGCCGCATGTTTCATCCTCCTTTATTAGACAGTAATTGATTCCTTTTTTGCCTCTGTTTAAACATGGATATCTATTCAACTTGCTGCTATTGCGACATTTTGCTTCACTATGTGAAACACTTATGTTTTAAGAGTGTTTTCTGCACTTCAACTTGAATGTCACACCAGCGACTTTGCTTAATTTTGGTGGAACTGCACAAAAGGAGATCGAGATTTCATATACGTGTCCGGATATGTGTCCAGTCTTCCTCTTGAGTTGTTTCAAATCTTGGTCAAGAAAGGTCAGTACTAACTTTCATCCACATGATGCTGTAGTATGCTTTGAGATGTTGTGCTACTTGTATTGGTGCTGTTTTGGATAAATGTTGAATTGAAGCTATTGAATGTTGTCTTTTACCATTAAGTGAGCAAAAATTGTTCCAACCCAGACATGATGCTTGTTTCTTTGTTACAACAAAACTCTGCATCACCCCCTTTATAAGTAGATGGAAGCACATACTGTTGTTGCGTCCACTCTCCCCTGCAATTGTTTATGCTTTTTGTTAATCTAATGTCGCTGGTAAAATTAAGCTATGCCACTCTCTGAATTAATTAACTACTAAATCTTAGTTCAAAACTGCAAAACTTGTTAGGAATGCTACTATCCTGCTTTGTAGTTCTTTCTACATGTTTAACCAATGTATTGTTAAGATAATGTCTATATTAAAATGAATCAGTTGCATTGTTTTAGGAATGGTACTTTTTGCTTTGTCGTTCTTTATACATGTTGAAACAATGCATTGTTAAGATAATGTCTCAGTCAATATGAATGAATCACACTGATGGAGCATTGCTACTCTCCTTCTTTGTTTCCCATAAAGATAAGGTAGATTAGTAGATGCTTTTCTTCTGGTAGTACAAGTCATCAACATTATTTCTCAGTAATTGTTTCCCTTATACCTATTTTTGCTTACAGGGATATCAAAATTAAAGCTTTGTTTTATTCCGACTTCGATTTTAGTTGAACTGCACAAAAGGAGCCAATGTGTCCAAGGCAAACTACTGCATTACTGGGTCCAGTTGGTTGTTCCAGTTTGCAGAAAGAATCAGTCACTGTTTGCACTACATTACAGAAGGAATGACTGAGAAGCTTTACAGAGTATTATTAGATGCTGGTGGCATGACTAGTCTGCAGAGAGAATTGGCAACTCTACAACATGTGGAGTGCACTGGGCAAAAAGTGCCCAAACAAGTACAAGAAGCCACGACAGGACTCCACGATCATAGGCATTATATATTTTGAACGGGAAAAGCTTGTCAAATTTTAATCGTTGATGTTAGCAAGAAGACGTTAGTTTAATATATTGGAATTGGAAAACCAAGTCAAAATTTGCTCATTCATGTTAGCCAGAATACATGCATTTGATATTTTTGAGTGGGACGCCCTTTGCTATGAGCAGCGTCGATTGTTTTTTCCGATTCCTGTGTTCAGTTTAGAAGTAAATAGTTACTCTGCTGAGATATTCTGTGTTAAGAGTTTGTTCTGAATATTGTCTATGTAATGCCAGGCCTTGTGTTTGATTGCATAGTTGAGCTTGGAATGTTGTGGCATGCGGCATCATGAGCTGTTCACCGTGCCTCCTGAGAATAATGCTTCGTATTGTTGTTCCTGCCGATCTCATGCCAGTGATTTGCTTGTTAAGAAGATCATCCTCTTCTATTGTTTCCATGCTTAAGAAGTTCATCGTCTTATGTTTCATTCATAGCCTATACGAAAAGTCGGGTAGGTTAGACGTGAAACCATATGATCTTCCGACCAACTCATCATCTTAGGCCGTGATTGGATCGTCGTTTTCCAACCAAAACCGCTTGTAAAACTGATGCTTTGTAAATAAAAGCAGATGGTCTCGGGCGAAGCGCTTCGTTGGTCCATTTTGACTAGTAAAATATACACTGGTCTCTCAAATTACACGTGTAACCCGCCGGTTTTACTTACAGACCTCGGGCCCTCGATTTCATTACGCCTGTATTTTACATGTTGTTTCCGATGATGAGTAAATTACACTTGTATGTTAATACAGGTGTGAAATAAACCAGAGCTCCAAGCACGGCCTTACCATTTCATGTCGTCTCAGTTTCTTGAAGGTGCTCATAGGTGTCCGATGATCCTGGCTTCCTGAATGAGCAGTGGGCGCTGTATCAGACCATCCATAGGGCCCGCGAGGCCCTCTCCATCGTCCTTCAAGTTGTTGCGCTCGCCATGGCGTCGAGAATTGTTAACATCGTCATCGAACATGAGGATTCAGGACATGACTTTATTTTGACTGGATGACAGTAGGGACCCACTAGGGCCATAGCAGTACGTACGCAAGTGCCTCCTTATTATGTACAACTATATTTTTTTTCCTTCCTCCTGGTTTCCTGACATCACGGTCCCACACCATTATCAACCTATGCAGTCAATATGAGAGAATTGCACAAGGTGCGGCCGACAGCTGGGACCAAGAAGCTCGAGCAGTATTTGTGTTTTTGAGGTGTGAGCATTGCAGAGTTTTTCTTGGCGATGATTTCGTTGTTGTTCAGAGGAGAGCAGGGTATTAACTTGGCGGGCTGTGGCCCGTCTAGCCCAGGCCAGATATCCAGCCCAGATATAAATTTTTTCAAGATGAAAATGGCTAGCCCAACTATACGTTTTTTTGAGGAATACCCAGGCAAGGTCAACTTGTTATTCTCCGCCCTGTTGGGCTGCAAATCTTTCCTAGGAGGGATGGATAAGGCTTAACAGGAAAATGGGATTTAAAAAATAATAAATGGGATGTAATTATAAAAACTTGGCAGTAACTATAAAAAATGCACCAAACGCGAAATTAGTTTATAAAATATTATTTATGGATTTTGAAAATCTTAATTTTTCATTGTTGCACGCGCAATGTTTCGTTGGATTTTTACCTAATACAAATTTATATTTAATCTGACTAGGAATTTCGGGATAAAAATATTTCAGATCCCATCAAAATGTGGGAAATTTTATTGAATTCTGTCTTGAACAGTTGGTTGAAATTATTAATTGTTGTCCTATCTAGAAAATGGGTTGTACTTTTAACAAACTGTAAATGGGTTGTAGTAAATTCCATTAGAATTCAAAAATGGTCTATACATTCTTACAAATCGCAAATGGGCTATAAGTTCTCTACCACACACTTGTGGGCCTACTAAGTTGATGCATCCCCTAAAAAATAAGTTAACGCGTATGTAAGGCTTTGTCAACTTATTATAGTCAACACACGGTTCTAGCAGCAGTGGCTGTTGGATGTCTATCCAACGGATGTCGTGCTTCTTCTTCAATCTTGGATATTCTAGCTTCGGCCGCCCAAAAAATGATTCCTCCCCCTGACATCTGGGGCGCACCGTTTCGGAGGTTGACCTGTTGGCCTACGAAGTTGGCGCGTACCAAGGGCTTTGTCAACTCAGTTAATATAAACGATTCTAGCTTCAGTGACCGTACGGTGTCCATCCAATGGCCGTAGTGCTTCTTCAACCTATGGCCTTCTTGCTCCAGCCGCCTAAAGCAGTGTCCATCGTGCCGCCTGCTCCTGCCTCTCGTGGCCGGGTGTGCTGCCGCGGAGGGCTCATCGCCCCCATACTACTCCCACCGCTGGCGAGGCCATCCTTCCGCTGACCCACACCCCCGGTTATTCTGCGGCGACGGCAGCCTCACACCACAGCCAAACTAGTGAACCCTCATACTCCTCTCCATGTGGGCATCCACTGCCGCATCTTCCCCGGCTCTTAGTCATCCCCTTCCTAGGCCTCGTCGTCATCCATAGCAGTGGTGCTCTCGGCGCGGCATGGTCAATGTGGTTAATGACCGACTTCCATCAGAAGAGTACTATATGTGGAGAGGTTGACAACTAGGTCCACGACAGCCGCAAGGAAGTGCCTCCTTATTACGCACACAAAAATGAATACTCCCCCTGCTAGCTGGGACCCTCCTTGGTGGGAGGCTGACTTGTGGGCCTATCAAGTTGACGGGGACACAGGGCTTTGTCAACTTAGTCAATACAAACGATTCTAGCTCCAGTGACCATACGATGTCTATCCAACGGTCGTCGTGCTTCTTCAACCTCTGGTGTTCTTGCTCCAGTCGCCTAAAGCAGCGCCGGTCGTGCCGCATACTCCTGTCTCCCGTGGCCGGTTGTGCTGCCGCAGAGGCCTCAATGCCCCCATAATACTCCCACCGCTGGCCATGCCATCCCTCTACTCACCCACACCCCCTGTTATTCTGCAGCGACGGCAGCCTCACACTGCAGCCGAACCAGTGAACCCTCGTACTCCTCTCCGCGTGGGCATCCACTGTCGCATCTTCCCTGGCTCCGCGTCGTCCCCTTCCTAGGCCTCGCCGTCGTCCACCACTGTGGTGCTCTCCGTGTGGCATGGTCAGCGTGGTCAAGGAACGACTTCTATCGGACATGAACTGTATCTGGAGAGGCTGACAGCTGGGTCCACGGACGCAGCAAGGTAGTGCCTCCTTATTACGCGGAAAATAATGATACCTCCACCTAACAGCAGTGACCCACCAGACAGGCCAACGTATTTCACGAAAAAAACATTTCCCCCCTGACTGCTTGGACCTACCAGCTACATCTTCGCACGCAAGGAAATGCGTCCATATTACGGGCAAAAAATATGATTCGCCCCCTGACTGGTGGGACCTATCAGCTACATCTTCGCACGCAAGAAAGTGCATCTGGGCAAAAAAACGATTTGCCCCATGATTGCTGGGACCAGCCAGCTACATCTTCGCACACAAGGAGATGCCTGACAGTCGGGACCCACCTGGTCCAAGCGTACGTAGCGTTGTCATTCTGGTCATGAACGTGTACGTACATACTGGTCGACGTAGCGGCGTGCATGTGTCGTAGTAGAGGCGCACACGTAGCATGTACATGTACGTATAGCGGCTAGTGTGCAAGAAAAAAATACAACCACGTATGTACATACGGGTGGGATCTCAAACGCCTACTCACGCATACGTACGGCCAGGGCTCGTGTACATGGCTGTGTCGGAATAGAGAAACTGCATCGTCGTCGTGTTCATGGGGAGGCAACGGAATGCGTCGTGTTCATGTGGAGGCAACGGAATGCGTCTTGTTCATTGGGAGGCAACAGAACGCATGGGAGCCAACCGGCTTGATGGAATAGGCGATGGAAACCAGGCCTGGCGTACCGCAGAACGGAGGAAACAGCCTTGGGTTCCACCGGCCATGTTCGAAACAAGATCCTGTTCATCGGGAGGGGTCTGGCGTACCGCAGAATGGAGGAAACGACCTTGTGTTCGACCACCGCATTCGAAACGGATCCTTTTCATCGGGAGGGGTCTGGCATACCGCAAAACGGAGGAAACGGACTTGTGTTGGACCTCCTACGGTCGAAACAGGGTCCTGTTGATCGGGAGGGGTGTGGCGTACCGCAAAACGGAGGAAACGGACTTGTGTTGGAGCGCTACAGTTGAAACGGGGGTCCTGTTCATCGGGAGGGGTGTGGCATACTGCAAAACAGGACTCCATAGGATACTGTTCATCTTCACCATCGACCTCCTCCAGCCTCCACGGGCTACTGTTCATCCACCGTCGACCTCCTCCAGCCTCCACCTGCGACTGTTCACCCACGGGCTCTTGTTCATCCAGCCTCCACCGCGCACTACTCCACCGGCTACTGTTCAACCACCCCTTTCCACGGGCTCCTGTTCAGCCACCCCTCCACAGGCTACTGTTCATCCACCCATCCACCCTCTACTATCCATCTAGCCCTCCATGGGGTCGTCCTGTTCATCCAGCCCTCCACGGGGTCCTGTTCAACCAGCCCCAACCAGCTCGATCGATCGGGGTCCTGTTCATCCAGAGGCAACACCACGGGGTCCTGTTCATCCACCCCCACTGCTCACTATTCATGCAAGCCCCCCCACAACGCTCACTGTTCATCCATAGGGATCATCGATCAGCTTGAGTTAGCAGCAGCAGCGAAGGAATCGCTCGATTGGGTTCAGTTAATAGCCATTGATTGATCGCTCGGTTTCAGTAACGCGTAGCAGTGCAATCGCTCGGGTTCAGTTAGAGCCCAACGCCTCGCTCAGGTTCAGTTAGATCCCAATGCCCCGCACAAGCGCATACGTGTACGAGAGAAACGCGCATCGCTCGTCCCCCGACCACCCACCGTAACCAGGAACTCGCTGAAATTTTCCTCGCCCTCGCTTCTACCATGGTTTTTTCTGTTATGGACGGCTCAAAGAATGTCATGCAGCTGCATATCCGGCCCACCCAGGACGAAAGGCCCATTTTTTGTCTTGATTTTTTGTCATAGAAGTAGGAGCCCACCACATCTATGACGATACTGGGTTTTGTCACAATTATCGTCATAGAAGTGTCATAAGTATGACAGAAATTTTTTTTTTCGTCCCAAAATGTCACGGATGTGTCTTTTTTTTGTAGTGCATGCAGGAAATGGTTGCCTACAAGTCGTCCGACACTTGCGTCGCTGCGTAGAGAGCGGTCGTGTGCTACTACCTCCGTCTTGGTCTATAGTCCCATTTATATTATGTGCCATACTTTGCCCTCAAATTTAACCAACAAAATGTTAATGCATGTTATTAAATTTATATAATTGGAAACTATGTTCAAATACGAATCCAACTATATAATCTTTGGCGACATGCATTCATATTTTATTAGTTAAATCCTTATAAACCAGGACGTGTGTATAGTAGGTAATTCAATCGCAAATGTTTTTTTAATAACCGTATGTGTACGTGGCCTTTAATCCTCCTCTCGCACGTCTTGTCACCCCGCTGCCATAGACGGCTTACAGCGCAAGCTTGTGCAGCGTGTGGGAGTGTTCTTTTGGCCAAACAGTGGCGCCAGTGAATCGTTAGAGAGCCCATTCACACGCAACCTCGCATGTTCCTGCGCAAGCTTCCCGCCTGACTGGGTGAAATCCCCCAAAATCCCAAAGCTTACCGGCCTGCTATAAAAACCCTCACGATCGGCGAGTCCTGCGTCGCATTTCCCCTCCCTCCCTGTAGCTTATCTCGTCTACTTCTCCCACAATCGCCAATGGCACCGGTCCGCTATGGTCACTCAGCCACTCCGTCGTCATGAGACGACAGCTCTAGCTGGGCCTACACCGCGGCGGCGGCGCAGTCCCCGGCGTAGTGTAGTGCATGTGGCATCCCTGTTGTGTTTGCGCGGAACACCCACCACATGCTCCGCCGCCGGTGCCTGTCAGCAGCTATTGCTGGCCACCATTCCCGCCACACCGCAGTCGAAAGCCAGGCCATTGCCTGCTCCGCCACCACTGCCCGAAGGCGGGAGGTGGCCGTCGTGGCCGACACCCCACTGCCGGCCACCATGGCCATCACCCGCTCCGCCACCGCGTCCCGAAGGCGGTACGTGGTGGTCATGATGGGCACCCCATCAATGGCCGCCCTGGCTGCCAGCCCATCGCCAACCGCTGGGTCATCACCCGCTCCGCCATCGTCGCCCGAAGGTGGGAATTGTAGGTGGATGCTGTCACGTGCGTCACCGACCTTGCGCGCTACACCGAGTTCCTGTGGGAGGAGGAGGAGGGCCTCATCAAGCATGCAAAGAGCCTTATAGCCGCCATGGACACAACACCCGTCGCCCCATAGGTGAGGAATCATGAGATCTACGAGGAGAACCACCACTTCACGTAGGATCTTCTGGAGCGGCAGTGGGTGTTCGAGCTAGCGAGCGTCGCTGAACGTGTAGCAGGAGTAGGCACTGTATTGCATTTGTCCAGCTCGTTGGTAGGTTCCTCCTCCTCTTCCTCTTACTGAGCTCGCTCGGCAGAGGAGAGGTTGACGGAAGTAGTACAAAGCCCCTCCATAGTAGTAGTATTTAGGGGCTATTTTGTTCAGTTCATCTGACTATATATGTGGTGGAACTATACAACATACTTAAAATTAGCTAGTATATAAAGCAGAACTAGCTATTTTAGTAGGTGGTTGGCAACAATTGGGGAAAAGTTTGTCGGTTCAGCTGTCGAGTTATACTGTTTGTATAAATTAAGCACAACTACTTAATCTATGAATGAAATCTATGCTAAATTACTGAATTTTAGTTACAAAAATTAGATAGTGCTAGTGATTTTTAGCTGCATATTTTGACAAATCGTAGTGTTACAAGGTTGACAAATGGTAATTTTACTAGATCAACAAATGCCAATCTTTGAAGTTTGACAAATGTCAACATATCCAATATGACAGATGCAAATCTTACCAAATTAGTTTGTAAGTGGTTGCACACGGGTAATCCAAAACAACTGTTTGCGTTCAAGAGATGCACAAATCCTGCTCTCACTTTGCACATGGGTGTTCTATCTAAAACGTTTGCGATCAAGAGCTGCACAAATCCTGCTCGGCACATCTTCCCTTGGCTTCCTCGGGAAGCTGTCAGTTTGCATACGGGTGTTCTCACTAAAACGTTTGCGATCGAGATACAATATTAAACCCAGGAAAAAAACTATTTCCGGCGGCGGCGGAGGCGGCATGCCGCGCCGCCCTTGTCGTTGTCGTCCTCTGGGACGCCATTGTTGAAGTCTTCAAGGCAGCTCAGAATGTTATTCACTTGTAAAGCAAACATCATGTCATCGCGCGATCGACGGGAGGGGCGCGGGTGGAGGGCGGTTGGCGGCGCTGAGAGAGAGCGGTCGACAGCAGCGGCCCATGCCGATGAGGGGGGCGCGTGTACGGGCACGGGCGCGACGGGTGCAGCCAAATGCATGGGGACCAGCGCCGCGGTGGGTGGAGGGGCACGCACGGGCACGATCACGGGCGCTGGCGCTAGCATGTACATGAGCCCGCGCGGGTCCGCGGACACCTCGGTGATAGTGCTCGGCGTCCAGCCCATCAATGCTACGGGGATGCTTGCTGGCGCGGGCGCGGGGATGGGAGTTGGGACGGGAGCGGGGGCAGCAATAGCCGCGGCCAGCTCGTTCCGGGCCATGTCCATGAGGCCCCATTCCTCCTTATTTTCTATATCCTCTGGCTCGGAGTCAACTTCACCAAACTTGAAGACTAGTGGCAGATGATCCTTCTGCTCCATGGTGTTGGTGGAGGTCTGCGGGAGGGAGGGGAATGGGAGGCGAATAGTAAGGCTGCCCATATTAAGAAGCGGCTCGGGTGCCATTAATGGAGAGGAAGGCAGGTGGCCATGGAAGTCAAAGGGCTTGATTCCCGGTGAGTCTGCACAGCGTACAACTCGCATGCTTCCCGGTGAGCCTATGCATTGGAGGACAGCTTGCACGCCTCTCGATCAGCCTACGCACCGGACTGCGCTCGCACGCCTCCCATTCAGTCTAGCAGTTGTCCGCACGACACCTCCTATAGCCATTAAAACCAAGACACATGGTGTCACGTGAATGGTTAACATAACGCACACGATTTAAATTATACAAATGTTTGCGAGGTTAGAGTGGCAGCTATTTGTTTGAAAATGCCTTTGTTGGATATTATTCGAGTGCTTCTTCTCTCAAAATGGACACGAAACATACCACAGCATGTCGGGTGCCATTCCATGATAGTATGCCAAGTTTCATGAATTTTAGACGAGTTTTGGATTTCCTAAAATTTAAAAACAAAGTATCTCAATGTTTTGCCGGCAATCAACAGTGCCCTGGTGTTTGAAATTCATTCCAATTTCTTGCATGAGACCTAAACATGCACCCAAGGACAAAGATTTGATTTTTCAACCAATTTATATGCACTGGAGCATGTGCATGTAGTTCAAATTTGAATTATGCACATGAAATGCCTAGAAAACACAGTTAATGTACAAAAATGTCCAAATGAACCCCGAAAAGTTGCAAAATTTAACACAACACTCCTGTTGTTCTATGTTGACATTAGAAAAAATTTAAAGCAATAAGAGGCAACGGATATCACTTCATCCCCGAAGGTGGGACGTTCCCTACCGAAACAATCAGGCTTGTTGTGAGAAGCTCTGGTTTGTGAGAAGCTTATACCCAAACCTGCCCCAAATTGGACAAAAAAAATTAGAACAACATGTTGATGCCGCTCCATGATAGCATGCCAAGTTTCATGAATTTTAGACTAGTTTTGGATTTACTAGAATTTTAAAACCAGGAATCTCAATGTTTGCGGCCGAGTAATGGTGGCAAGGTGTTTGACATTCATTCCCATTTGTTGCATGGGACCTAAGCATGCAAATAAGGACACAGATTTGATTTTTCAACCAATTTATATGCATTAGAGCATGTGCATGTAGTTCAAATTTGAATTATGCACATAAATGCATTGAAAACTTAATTAATGCATAAAAATGTCAAAATGAACCCCAAAAAATCCCAAAAATTAACACAACACTCCTGTTGTTCTATGTTGACACTAGAAATTTTGAAAGCAATAAGAGGCAGCTGATATCATTTTGTCCCCAAAGGTGGGACATTCCCAACCGAAACCATCAGGCTTGTTGTGAGAAGCTCTGGTTTGTGAGAAGCTTATACCAAAGCTTCCCCAAATGGGACAAAAAAATTACCACAACATGTTGATGCCGCTCCATGATAGCATGCCAAGTTTCTTGAATTTCAGACGAGTTTTGGATTTACTAGAATTTAAAAGCGAGGAATCTCAATGTTACGGCCGAATGACGGTGGCAGGGTGTTTGACATTCATTCCCATTTCCTGCATGTGACCTAAGGATGCAACCATGGACACATATCTGAATTTTCAACCAATTTATATGCACTGGAGCATGTGCATGTAGTTCAAATTTGAATTATGCACATGAAATGCCTAGAAAACACAGTTAATGTATAGAAATGTCCAAATGAACCCCGAAAAATTGCAAAATTTAACACAACACTCCTGTTGTTCTATGTTGACATTAGAAAAAAAATTAAAGCAATAAGAGGCAATGGATATCACTTCGTCCCCGAAGGTGGGATGTTCCCTACCGAAACAATCAGGTTTGTTGTGAGAAGCTCTGGTTTGTGAGAAGCTTATACCCAAACCTGCCCCAAATTGGACAAAAAAATTAGAACAACATGTTGATGCCGCTCCATGATAGCATGCCAAGTTTCATGAATTTCAGACGAGTTTTGGATTTACTAGAATTTTAAAACCAGAAATCTCAATGTTTGCGGCCGAGTGACGGTGACAAGGTGTTTGACATTCATTCCCATTTCTTGCATGGGACCTAAGCATGCAAATAAGGATATAGATTTGAATTTTCAACCAATTTATATGCATTAGAGCATGTGCATGTAGTTCAAATTTGAATTATGCACATAAATGCGTTGAAAACTCAATTAATGCATAAAAATGTCAAAATGAACCCCGAAAAATCCCAAAAATTAACACAACACTCGTGTTGTTCTATGTTGACACTAGAAATTTTGAAAGCAATAAGAGGCAGCTCATATCATTTTGTCCCCAAAAGTGGGACATTTCCAACCTAAACCATCAGGCTTGTTGTGAGAAGCTCTGGTTTGTGAGAAGCTTATACCAAAGCTTCCCCAAATGGGACAAAAAATTACCACACCATGTTGATGCTGCTCCTTGATAGCATGCCAAGTTTCTTGAATTTCAAACGAGTTTTGGATTTACTAGAATTTAAAATTCAGGAATCTCAATGTTACGGCCGAGTGACGGTGGCAGGGTGTTTGACATTCTTTCCCATTTCCTGCATGCGACCTAAGGATGCAACCAAGGACACATATCTGAATTTTCAACCAATTTATATCCATTAGAGCATGCGCATGTAGTTCAAATTTGAATTGTGCTCATAAATGCATTGAAAATGAAATTAATGCATAAAAATGTCCAAATGAACCCCCAAAAAATCCCAAAAATTAACACAACACTCCTATTGTTCTATGTTGACACTAGAAAAAAATTGAAAGCAATAAGAGGCAACAGATCATTTCATCCCCAAAGGTGGGACGTTCCCTACTGAAACCATCTGGCTTGTTGCGAGAACCTTTGGTTTCTGAGAAGAATATCCCCAAACCTGCCCCCAAATGGGACAAACAATTTACCACGACATGTTGATGCTGCTCCATGATAGCATGCCAAGTTTCATGAATTTCAAACTAGTTTTGGATTTACTAGAATTTAAAAACCAGGAATCTCAATGTTTGTGGCCGAGTGACGGTGGTAGGGTGTTTGACATTCATTCCAATTTCTTGCATGGGACCTAAGCATGCAACCAATGAAACATATTTGAATTTTCAACCAATTTATATGCATTAGAGCATGTGCATGTAGTTTTATTTTGAATTGTGCTCATAAATGCATTCAAAATGCAATTAATGCATAAAAATGTCAAAACAAACCCCGAAAAATCCCAAAAATTGACACAACACTCATGTTGTTCTATGTTGACATGAGAAACATTTTGAAAGTAAGAAGAGGCAACATATATCATTTCGTCCCCCAAGGTGGCACGTACCCTACTGAAACCATCAGGCTTGTTGTGAGAGAAGCTCTGGTTTGCGGGAAGCTTATACCCACACCTGCCCCAAATGGGACAATATTTTCACCACGACATGTCGCTGCTGTTCCAAGATATCATGTCAAGTTTCATGAATTTCAGACGAGTTTTCGATTTACTAGAATGTTAAAAGCATGTATCTCAATGTTAGCGTCTGACCGATAGTGTCAAGGTGTCTGACATTCATTCTCATTTCTTGCATGTGACCTAGGCTTGCAACCAAGGACAAACATTTGATTTTGCAACCCATTTTTATGGACTGGAGCATGTGATTTCATTTTGAGTTGTGCACCTGAAATGCCTAGAAAACCAAGTTACCGTATAAAAATGTTCAAACAAACCCTGAAGAATTCCAATTTTTTTATGACACACATATAGTTGCACGTTCACTGCATATAAAAGGTCTAGCAATTCAAACATCATCCATTGCTGTTGTGACCCCATTATGTAATTCAAATCAAAATTAAAAATCAAGTAGATCCCACATAGTTCATTATCACCAACCATGGGAGATGAAGTAGAAGTGGAGAACCGTCGGTGTATAGTACGCCTATGGCTTACGTGACAAGGTGCGTCAGCTACAGTCCACAGCCAGCGTGTCAAGCACACTAGCTCGCTCCGCAAATATCATTTCACCGTTCAATCGTCACCGGTGAAGGATGGCGACATGGACCCGCATTGTGAGGGCAACTTTGACGGCCCACCTCGGTGAGAGCGCGGCCACAACCGCCATGCGCGTGCTAACAAGGTGCATGAGCGTGGCCGCAATCTGCGACCGGGCGGCCATGGCAGCCCAAACGGCCGTTGTTGCTTCTCAAGTGGCGGCAGCAACATCTGCCTCGAGGATAGCAGCTGGTGAGAGCGGCACAATAGCTGTCCGTTCCACAGTGATGGCCTTATCCCTAATAGAGGTCGCCCACGACCATGTCGAGGCCGCCCACGCCCAGCTCTTGGAGGTCATTGCACAAATCGAACGAAGCTTCTCCGACAACGGCCGGCAACCCACGGACGAAGAGTTGGCAATTCCCGAGAGCGTTCGAGCAGTCGTTCGTTCCTCCGCCGCATACCTTGCAATGACGGAGCCCGTCCAAGCCCAAATCTTGGCCGGCCACGCCTAGCTCGTGGCAGACTTTTCCAAAGAGATGGCAGACGCGGATGGCAAGATGCCGCCGAATATGGTGCGATGGATGCCATGGAGCTCCTTCCCCAGGAGATCGCCAGGCGTGAGCTGGACATGGAGGAGGCGGCAGAGATCGATGAGCACCAGCCGTAGTAGTACTCTTTGTTTAGTTTAATTAAGAGCGCCGGTCTTTAATTTTTTAGAGTAATGTTTAGGCCAGCTAGCTCTCTTTAATTGATGTACTTGCTTGATTAAGAAGTGTGGGTGTGCTATAGTCTCCTTTGTGTACCCAAATTATGCAATGATGTGGATGAGCACTGCAACCAGGGAAATTGGAACCAGAATTTTTGACATTCAAACTCATCACACATGGGTAGCTATCTGAATCGTTTGTGATGTTCACATATCGTAAAACAATTCTGAATAAGGGACCATGTCTGATGACACTTTGCATGCCAGTTTTTCGCTGAAGCGATTCGAAATTTTCGGCTTCCGCGGAAATATCTACCTCCCCGCCCTCTCCCCCTTACCAAAAGCCACATTTCCTCTGTTTCCTCCTTCCTTTCCAAGTTGAAACCTTCACTCCTTGCTAGCAGCGCTGCCCCTCTCGCCGGCCACCCACCTTCATAGTGCTCGGCCTCGTCTATCCAGATAGGTAATCCACACCAGACCCCCATCCTCCTCCTCCTTCCACATTCCACGTGCCCCAACCACCGGCGCGGCATCTTCTACCCAAATCACCGACCCATCCACAAAATAAGCGCAGCCTTAAGCCGTGGTGCACGTAATATAGCTAGGAGCTCAAGGAGCATTTGGCAGCGGAGAAGCAAATCATGGCCGCAAGCGCAGATGAGGTCGCGATGGCTACCATTCATGCCGACCCCCATATCTTGGAGGAGCACCTTGCCATTTGCTAGATACGCTGGTTAAGCATGCTCGGTTTACCCATTGCGTGTGCTGCTCCTGCCTTTCCTTAACAAATTCTAGTGAATTGTGCTATCTAATTTTACCATGCAATCTGTTGCTCCTGTTTATATGTTCTATATGTCGTGTAGTGTGGTTCTCACTAATACGTCTCCAATGCATCTATAAATTTTTAATGTTCCATGCTATTATATTATCTATTTTGGATGTTTAATGGGCTTTAATATGCTCTTTCATATTATTTTTGGGACTAACCTATTAACCGGAGGCCTAGTGCCACTTTCTATTTTTTTGCCTATTTTAGAGTTTTACAGAAAAGGAATACCAAACGGATTCCAAACGGAATGAAACCTTCGCGATTATCGTTTTTGGAAGGAAAGTAATCCAGAAGACTGGTAGTTGAACTCAGAAATGCCATGAGGCGTCCACGAGGCAGGATGGTGCGCCAGGGGGGTAGGTGCGCCCAACCCTCGTGGGCCCCTTGTAGCTCCACCGACGTACTTCTTTCGCCTATATATACTCTTATACCCTAGAAACATCAGGGGGAGCCACGAAACCACTTTTCCACCACCGCAACCTTCTGTACCCATGAGATCCCATCTTGGGGTCTTTTCCGGTGATCTGCCGGAGGGGGAATCGATCAAGGAGGGCTTCTACATCAACACCATTGCCTCTCCAATGAAGCATGAGTAGTTTACCATAGACCTTCGGGTCCATAGTTATTAGCTAGATGGCTTCTTCTCTCTCTTTTATTCTCAATACAAACTTCTCCTCGATGTTCTTGGAGATCTATTCAATGTAATACTCTTTTGCGGTGTGTTTGCCGACATCCGATGAATTGTGGATTTATGAACAAGTTTATATATATATATTATTTGGTTCTTCTCTGAATTCTTATATGCATGATTTGATATCTTTGCAAGTCTCTTCGAATTATTGGTTTAGTTTGGCCTACTAGATTGATCTTTCTTGCAATGGGAGAAGTGCTTAGCTTTTGGTTCAATCTTGTGGTGTCCTTTCCCAGTGACTGTAGGGGCAGCAAGACACGTATTGTATTGTTGCCATCGAGGATAAAAAGATGGGGTTTATATAATATTGCTTGAGTTTATCCCTCTACATCATGTCATCTTGCTTAATGCGTTACCCCATTCTTATGAACTTAATACTCTAGATGCATCCTGGATAGTGGTCGATGTGTGGAGTAATAGTAGTAGATGCAGAATCATTTCGTCTAGTTGACACGGACGTGATGCCTATGTTCATGATCATTGCCTTAGATATCTTCATAACTATGTGCTTTTCTATCAATTGCTCGGAAATAATTTGTTCACCCACCGTAATACATGATATCTTGAGAGAAGCCACTAGTGAAACCTATGGCCCCCGGGTCTCTTCTCTATTATATTACTTCTCTTTTCCATTATATCGCATCTCGTTTACTATTTTGCAATCTTTACTTTCCAATCTATACAACAAAAATACCAAAAATATTTACTTTACTATCTTTATTAGATCTCACTTTTGCGAGTGACCATGAAGGGATTGACAACCCCTTTATCACGTTGGTTGCAAGGTTATTGATTGTTTGTGCAGATAGTAGGTGACTTGTGGATTGTCTCCTACTGGATTGATACCTTGGTTCTCAAAACTAAGGGAAATACTTACGCTACTTTGCTGCATCAACCTTTCCTCTTCAAGGGAAAAACCAACGCAAGCTCCAGAGGTAGCAAGAAGAATTTCTAGCGCTGTTGCCGGGGAGATTTACGCCAAGTCATGTCAAAATTTGTCTCGCGTCAACTTGCTAATTTCTAGCGCCGTTGCCGAGGAGATCTAGGTCAAGTCAAGACATATCAAGTACCTATCATAAACTCTTCTTCCTCGCAGTACATTATTTTCCATTCGCCTCCAGTTTTCCTCTCCCCCACTTCTAAAATGATTTTCAAGAACCTTTTCCTTTTCTTCGCCCTCTTCCGTTTGTCTCTTTTTGCTTGCCTCTTGTGTGTTCGTTCGTTAGTGCGGTTTGTTTCCATCATGTCTGAAACTAGGGAGGTTATCGTTGAAAAAGATAGTAGTAACGATGGGGGAAACTTTGATGCTTTTGATAAACCTCATGAAGAACCTACTATTTTACATACAAAAAAATTCTGGATTGGTAGTGGCAATATCATTGGAAAATTAGTTATTCAAGATTTATTTACTTGTGCCGGTGCTTTGCCCACTATGGGCAGGTCTATTCTTCATAGAACTAGTAGTCTTCAGGATGCTATATCTTTGCTCGTGGTTGAAATTGAAAGACAATTTATCCACATGCATCCTTGCATACAAAGGATTTTTCTAGAGTTTTCCAATATCGAGCATTCTTCTGTTAAGCGAGCAGCTACAATCTTTCTAGCTCATGAGTTTAGATTTATAATGAAAGAGGCCAATGAAATTTTTGCGCATTATAGGGTGGATGTTAGTCACCCTCCCATAGAAGAAATTCTTTTTAATCAAGAAAACATAATGCATTTATGATCTTTAGATCATGTTGCTTTTAATGAAAACCTTAGAAAAAAGGTTCCTGCCGATGTTATAGTTGATAGGATTTCTGAACCTAATTATAATTTTTCTATTCAGAACAATGGGTTAGGTTCTCCTCTTGAACAAAGGCTCATGACTTTTTGCCAAAAGAATGCTTATAATGATGAATTGGTTGTGCAATATGAGGGGCCAAAGGAGGAACCAATTCCTCTCGAGCTTGATCTTGGGGACTTTTGTCCCATTAAATTTAGCCCTTTTGATTACTTTTGCTTGCCACAAAGAAAACTTGCCGCTGAACGTAGGGAGTATCAGATGATTTTTCGCGATTTGCCCTATCATTATTATGGCAATACCTAGATCCATTTCTGTTTTTTATGCCTAGCTAGGGGCGTTAAATGATAGTGCTTGATGGGAGAAAACCCAATATTATTTTTGTTCTCTGCTTTTTGCTCCTGTTTAGTAATAAATAATTCATCTATATTCTGTTTAGATGTGGTTTTATGTTTTAATTAGTGTTTGTGCCAAGTAGAAACTTTGGGAAGACATGGGTGAAGTCATTGCGATCTTGCTGTAAAAAACAGAAACGTTTGCGCTCACGAGAATAGCCGTAATTTTTTACTGGAGAGTGCTTTTAGGTTGATTATTTTTGCAGATGATTAATAAACAAATTCCTCACGTCCAGCAATTTATTTCAGAATTTTTGTGGTTACAAAAGTATTTCAAAGTTACAGATTGCTACAGACTATTCTGTTTTTCACAGATTCTGTTTTTCGTGTGTTGTTTGCTTATTTTGATGAATCTATGAGTAGTATCGGGGGGTATGAACCTTGCAGAAGTTGGAATAAAGTAGGTTTAACACCAACATAAATAAAGAATGAGTTCATTAAAGTACCTTAATGTGGTCGTTTATTTTCTTATACTAATGGAGCTCATGAGATTTTCTGCTGAAGTATTGTGTTGTGATGTTTTCATGTTTTTGGGTAAATATTTGATGGATTTTTGGAATAAAGAGTGGCAAGAGCTTAAGCTTTGGGATGACCAAGGCACCCCATGGTAAAATTCAAGGACAACCAAAAGCCTAAGCTTGGGGATGCCCCGGAAGGCATCCCCTCTTTCGTCTTAGTCTACCGGTAACTTTACTTGAGGCTATATTTTTATTCACCACATGATATGTGTTTTTCTTGGATGATTTGAGTCTCTGCTTTTTAGTTTACCACAATCATACTTTCTGTACACACCTTTTGGTATATACACGCATGAATCGGAATTTATTACAATACTCTATGTGCTTCAATTATATCTTTTGAGCTAGGCAATATTGCTCTAGTGCTTCACTTACATCTTTTTAGAGCACGGTGGTGGTTTTATTGTATAGAAATTATTGATCTCTCATGCTTCACTTATATTATTTTGATAGTCTTTTAGAACAGCATGGTAATTTGCTTTGGTTATAAAATTAGTCCTAATATGATGGGCATCCAAGATGGGTATAATAAAAACTTTCATATAAAGTGCATGGAATACTATGAGAAGTTTGATTCTTTATGATTGTTTTGAGATATGAAGATGGTGATGTTAGTCATCCTAGTAGAGTAGTTGTGAATTTGAGAGATACTTGTGTTAAAGTTTCTCATTCCCGTAGCATGCACTTATGGTGAACCATTGCGTGATGAACTTGGAGCATGATTTATTTATTGATTGTCTTCCTTATGAGTGGCGGTCGGGGACGAGCGATGGTCTTTTCTATCCCCCTAGGAACTTGCGAGTAGTACTTCATTTCGATAACTAATAAATTTTTTCAATAAGTATGTGAGTTCTTTATTACTAATGTTGAGTCCATGGATTATACGCACTCTCACCCTTCCACCATTGCTAGCCTCTCTAGTACCGCGCAATTTTCGCCGGTACCATACACCCATCATTACCTTCCTCAAAACAGTCACCATACCTACCTATTATGGCATTTCCATAGCCATTTCGAGATATATTGCCATGCAACTTTCCACTGTTCCATTTATTATGAAACGTGATACGTCTCCAACGTATCTATAATTTTTGATTGTTCCATGCTATTATATTGCCCGTTTTGGATGTTTATGGGCTTTACTTTACACTTTTATATCATTTTTGGGACTAACCTACTAACCGGAGGCCCAGCCCGTATTGCTGTTTTTTTCCTATTTTAGTATTTCGAAGAAAAGGAATATCAAACGCAGTCCAAATGGAATGAAACCTTCGGCAACTTGATTTTTGGAACGAATGTGATCCAGAGGACTTGAAATGGAAGTCAAGCAACAACCTAGGCGTTCACGAGGGTGGAGAGCGCCCCCCCCCCTACTGGGCGCGCCCCCTATCTCGTGGGCCCCTCGAGCGTCCACCCACCTACTTCTTCCTCCTATATATACCCACGTACCCAGAGAACATCAGAACAGACCATGAAAACCTAATTCCACCGCCGCAACCTTCTGTATCCATGAGATCCCATCTTGGAGCCTTCATCGGCGCTCCGCCGGAGGGGGAATCGATCACGGAGGGCCTCTACATCATCTCCAAGGCCTCTTCGATGAGTTGTGAGTAGTTTACCACAGACCTTCGGGTCCATAGTTATTAGCTAGATGGCTTATTCTCTCTTTTTGGATCTCAATACCATGTTCTCCTCGACCTTCTTGGAGATCTATTCGATGTAACTCTTTTTGCAGTGTGTTTGTCGAGATCCGATGAATTGTGGGTTTATGATCAAGTTTATCTATGAGAAATATTTCAATCTCCTCTGAATTCTTTTATGTGTGATTAAGTTATTTTTGCAAGTCTCTTCAAATTCTCAGTTTGGTTTGGCCTACTAGATTGATATTTCTTGCAATGGGAGAAGTGCTTAGCTTTGGGTTCAATCTTGCGGTGTCCTTTCCCAGTGACAACAGGGGCAGCAAGGCACGTATTGTATTGTTGCCATCGAGGATAAAATGATGGGGTTTATATCATATTGCATGAGTTTATCCCTCTACATCATGTCATCTTTCTTAATGCATTACTCTATACTTTATGACCATAATACTCTAGATGCATGCTAGATAGCAGTCGATGTGTGGAGTAATAGTAGTGGATGCAGGCAGGAGTCGGTCTACTTGTCACGGACGTGATGCCTATATACATGATAATGCCTAGATAATCTCATAATTATTCGCTTTTCTATCAATTGCTCGACAGTAATTTGTTCACCCACTGTAATACTTATGCTATCCTGAGAGAAGCCACTAGTGAAACCTATGGCCCCGGGTCTATCTTTTATCATATAAGCTTTCAGTCTACTTTTATTTGCATCTTTACTTTTCTAATCTATATTATAAAATACCAAAAATATATTTATTTTATCATAGTATCTCTATCAGATCTCACTTTCGCAAGTCGCCGTGAAGGGATTGACAACCCATTTATTGCATTGGTTGCGAGTTCTTGTTTGTTTGTGTAGGTGCGTGGGACTTTTGAGGAGCCTCCTACTGGATTGATACCTTGGTTCTCAAAAACTGAGGGAAATACTTACACTACTATTTCTGCATCACCCTTTCCTCTTCAAGGAAAACCAACACAAGCTCAAGACGTAGCAAACGCTGCATTATTGTCATATTGCCTTGCATGATCATGTAGTTGACATCGTATTTGTGGCAAAGGCACCGTTCATAATTTTTCATACTGGTCACTCTTGAATCATTCCACATCCCGGTACACCGCCGGAGGCATTCACATAGAGTCATATTTTGTTCTAAGTATTGAGTTGTAAGTAAATAAAAGTGTGATGATCTTCATTATTAGAGCATTGTCCCAGTGATGAAAGGATGATGGAGACTATGATTCCCCCACAAGTCGGGATGAGACTCTAGACTAAATAAAGAAAGAGAAAAAAAGAGGCCATACAAAAAGATAGAAAAGGCCCAAATAAAAAAATGAGAGAAAAGAGATAAGGGGCAATGCTACTATCCTTTTACCACACTTGTGCTTCAAAGTAGCACCATGATCTTCATGATAGAGTCTCCTATGTTGTGACTTTCATATACTAGTGGGAATTTTTCATTCTAGAACTTGGCTTGTATATTCCAATGATGGGCTTCCTCAAATGCCCTAGGTCTTCGTGAGCAAGCAAGTTGGATGCACACCCACTTAGTTTCTTTTTGAGCTTTCATACACTTATAGCTCTAGTGCATCCATTGCATGGCAATCCCTACTCACTCACATTAATATCTATTGATGGGCATCTCGATTTTGTCTTCTCCACAACCACCATTCTATTCCACCTATAATGCTATGTCCATGGCTCACGCTCATGTATTTCGTGAAGATTGAAAAAGTTTGAGAACATCAAAAGTATGAAACAATTGCTTGGCTTGTCATCAGGGTTGTGCATGATTAAATACTTTGTGTGATGAAGATAGAGCATAACCAAACTATATGATTTTGTAGGGATAGCTTTCTTTGTCCATGTTATTTTGAGGTATTACTAGTATGCTTGCTTTGTTAGTATGCTTGAGGTATTATTATTTTTATGTCAATATTAAACTTTTGTCATGAATCTTTTGGATCTGAACGTTCATGCCACAATAAAGAAAATTACATTGATAAATATGCTAGGTAGCATTCCACATCAAAAATTCTGTTTTTTATCATTTACCTATTCGAGGATGAGCAGGAATTAAGCTTGGGGATGCTTGATGCGTCTCCAACATATCTATAATTTTTTTATTGTTCCATGCTATTATATTATCTATTTTGCATGTTGAAAGGGCTTTAATATGCTCTTTTATATTAGTTTTGGGACTAACCTATCAATCGGAGGCCTAGTGCCAGATTCTGTTTTTTGCCTATTTTAGAGTTCTGCAGAAAAATAATACCAAACGGAGTCCAAACGGAATGAAACATTTGCGATGATCTTTCTTGGACCAAAAGCAATCGAGTAGACTTGGAGTTGAAGTCAGAAATACCACGAGGTGCCCACAAGGTAGGAGGGCGCGCCCGGGGGGTAGGCGCGCCCCCACCCTCGTGGGCCCCTTGTAGCTCCACCGACGTACTTCTTTCGCCTACATATACTCTTATACCCTTGAAACATTAGGGGGAGTCACGAAACAACTTTTCCATCGCCGCAACCTTCTATACCCGTGAGATCCCATCTTGGGGCCTTTTCCGGCAGTCTATCAGAGGGGGAATCGATCACGGAGGGCTTCTACATCAACACCATTGCCTCTCCAATGAAGCGTGAGTGGTTTACCACACACCTTTGGGTCCATAGTTATTAGCTAGATGGCTTCTTCTCTCTCTTTTATTCTCAATACAAAGTTCTCCCACTACAAAAAATACACTTCCGTGATGATACGTGTTTGTCACAGTAGGTCGCATTTTTTTGTCATGCATGTACATCAATGAAAAATTTATGACATTACCAAACTGATCATCACGGAAGTGTCCACTTCCATGACGATAAATCGCGCGTCGCAGAGGTGCTTTCGTCAAGGGTGCCCGACACGTGGCATCCACCGTAACAGAACGCCGTTAAGCTATCAGGTCGGGTTTTGGATCCGATAATCCGTTAACAGCCCCGACCAATGGGGATTTTCCACGTGTAAAATCATCATTGGTTGGAGGAGACACGTGTCAAGTCCGCGTTGGCACAGGTGTCACTCATCAAATGGGCGAGACGCGCCTATGATATGTTGACACATGGACCGGCCCATGAAGTTTAAATGGGCCGGACCAACTAAAGGCCCACAAGATTTTGCAGACCATAATGGGTCGGCCCAGCTAAAGGCCCGCGATATTTTGTGAACCACAATGGGCTGGCCTAGCTAAAGGCCCACAAGATTTTGCGGGCCAAAATGGGCTGGCCTAGGTAAAGGCCCATAAGATTTTTGTTTGGCATAATGGGCCGACCCAAGTAAAGGCCCACAAGATTCTTGTAGACCATAATGGGCCGGCCCAGCCAAAGGCCCACGAGATTTCGTTGACATTAATGGGCTGCCCCAACTATAGGCCCACAAGATTTTGAGGACCCTAGTAGGCCGGCCCATTAACTAGCTTCCATGTTTTGGGCCAAATGCCGACCCATATTTGATCCGGTCCATTAATGGCCTCCCACGTTCCGGGCCTAATAATGGCCCATATGAGATCCGCCCCGTTAAAAGCCTACCACGTTCAGGGCCAAATTACGGCCCAGATCAGGTCCGGCCCTTTAAGAGGCTTTGGGCTCAATTATGGCCCATATCAGATTCGACCCGTCAACTGGACACTATGCTTTTGGGCCCACTTGCTAAAGGCCCACTTAGTAATTCGGCATGATATTAGTTTTGGCCTATTAAGGGCTCGTTTAACATGTTAGCCCTATATTAATTTCGGCCTGTTAAAAGCCCATCATATAGTTGGGCCTAACTACGGCCCGGTTTGCATCCGGCCTGCTCACAGCCGATATCTGATTGGGCCAAACAAGGACCAAGACAATTTTGGCCTATTAAAAGGCCGAGATTTGATTCGCACAATCATGGGCTGAGGTCCATTTCGGGCTGCTGCCGGCCCGTGAGCTGTTCAGCACGTTTCAGGCCCAACCTACATCGTGATTACATGACGGCCTGATTATGTACCGTAATTTTGCGGTTTGGCCAGTTTACTGCGAAGACAGGATATATATACAGTAAAATAACTGCAGCATCATGAATAAGAAAAAACCTAGACTATACAATAAAGAAATTACGGCATATTACATCCACTGGGCATCAAGGTTCGCCACTATGATAATAAAGCACAAGCAGGCAGAAGATTACATACACTGGGCATCAAAGATCGCAACCAATGGAAATAAACACGCCGACAAAATAATATACAAAACCGACAGCATTTCAATAGAGTTCAAGAAAGGTTAGCCCTGCTGGGGAGCTGCAGCGCAAGCAGTAGACCAAGATGATGAGATTGTGCTTGTTCAGCACTTATATCTTCCTCACTCTGAAAGATAAACAAGCAGACGGATGACAAGTTTTTCACATAAAAGTATCAGTGCTGACAATTCATCACATTTCTTACTGATGAATAAAGTGACACAGTTTAAAATTGCATTAACACAATATGGTATTGTTCAGGTCAAGACATGGCAGGAAATGACATTGTGAAGGAGTTGGCAGCTTCACGACACCACTGGATTACAGATCAAGAACTCATAAGTATCAATGGTTAGTGTGCTATCAATTTATCCCATTTCAGATTGGCAAATAAAGAGATGGTTTAAATAATAGTAGAATGATATGACATTGTTCATAGTTAAGACATTGTAGGATATGACATTGTGCTATAGTGGGTAGGTTCACCACACAACTGGATTACGGATGAAGAACAGAAGCATACATGAAGTGCAAAAGAAGATCACTTGCTCTGTATAGTTTAATTTACATGGTATGAAGAAGGAACTTGGTTGTACAACTGAAAACATAAATTGAGAAGCACAAACTTTTGTTTATGAACTACATAATAAACTTTAAACATGCAATTTGATGCAAACACCAAAAATAAATAGCTGTTGCAGTCATGCCTAACCAAATATATACAACAAAGTTTGAAGGCTTGAGATGGACAAACTTAGATTATTGGTGAAGACATGCTCTATAAAGGCCTTGGCCATGCTGATGGGGGGGGGGGCAATTCAAGAAGTGTACCACCGAATCTTCTTCATAAGCATTGCCTTTGTTCTACATTTTCATAAGAGTAAATATATATGTGATAATATACGAAAAAATGGAGAATATTTAAGATAAGATGAAGAGTGATGCTACATAACCAAGTAGCTATAAATGTAAGTGCAGCGATACAGGCAAAAGGTACAACCAAGAGCAATGCACAGCTAAACTTCTTCAGTACCAACCTTATGGTAAGAGTAAATATAGATCTGATGTGTAGAAAATGGAGGGCAAAGGAAAATAAGTTGTAGAGTGATGGTACATGAACAACTACCTGTCATTATAAGTACACTGATAAAGGACAACATGTACTTACAAGAACAATGCAGAGCTTAAAAAACATTGGCATTGGACATATTCTATAGTAATGTAACCATTCATACAGATCAGATAATTTGGAGCGAACAATTGATAAGCAAGCTATCATGCATACTGCTGTCACATAACGAACCAGGTACGTATACAACTACAGTGATACAGGACAACAGGTACTAACAAGAGCAAAGCAGCGGCAGCATGTTTGTGATATTCTGTCGTTCTTTTCAAACCAGAATTCTTCTTCGAGCAGATTTCCTGCAAAAAAGATCCGTAAGGCACATGCGGAAAAGTAGAAGTTCAAATTGTCATGTGATTTCATAGACAGTACCTCATCCTAGGAACGAGACCAGTGCATAACAAGGTTTTTCCATTCAATGTCTTCTAAATTTAGCACAGGAGACTTCACCGGAAATTCATTTATAGACTTGCCATCAAAGTGCGATTTCCTCAGGTAACACCGATACTGCTGCAATGCTTCCTTGAAAAGCACAAGCAAGCTTTGCTCGTCATGACTATCTAGATTGACCCTCGCCTAGTTACAACAATGTAATGTAAATCATTGATGTGTTCAATCAGCAGAAAACAAGAAAATAATAACCATGAATAATAGCACTTACACGTAAGTTGGACAGGAAGATGTGAAAATGGTGTTTGTCTTCACAATAATCTTCCCATGATGGGAATATATGCACGCAGTCCCTAACAACATTGGAAGCATTGTCTTTTAAACTGGGAATAAATGGAATGGGGTTCCAATCTGCAGGAATTGGCCGTCTATGCAGTTGGGATAGGTCCTCGGCCGATGGACTTGCTCTACTTTTTGCTGGAGTGGGATTTTTCTGTGGTACAACTAGTGCTATGGAAAATGAAATCGGTATACTTTTTGCTGGAGTGCAGGTCCTGTGTGGTGGGGCTAGTGGTGTGGCAGTCTGCTAGAGTCGGTCCTACGTTTTGTGTCACTGGTTGTAGATCCAATATAAGTGGGGTGTTGTCTGATTTCTCCGGCACCACCACGTTTTTCTAGGACTTTGCTAGTGCTCCTTCAGGTTCGGCAATCACCCTCCTCCTTTTTGATGTCTGATGCACAAGAACAACATTTGAGTGAAAAAACATGGTATGATGACAGATGGAATATGTATTGATAATGGATGGGCATGGCATCTCGACATATATGATGAGTAAAGTAAGAAGATGGCAGTGCAACTAAGTAGAAGAAATGCAAGACAACATATGCAAGATACCCGCAATCAATAAAACATTGCCAAATTAGAACAGACACCTTGATGGGTGAACAGGACAGGCCATCTGCCTTTGACTTCTCGAGGTTAGAATAGTCATTAGGATCATATTTTTGAACAAGAATCAACAGGTGGGGAACGTATGAGTTTCATTGCATCCAGAATGGCACTCAATGCCTTGGTGCCAATTTTGTAAGTCATTGCAGTGTTTAGCTTCAAGAGTGCACTGCTGCTAGTGCGACACAAAGCAGCTACATAGATCATAGTGTAGATATAATGGGGAAAACCGTAAGCATCAGAGTAAAATCACCAAAGTGGAACTTGCTGGAATATATGTGCTAGT
The DNA here is from genome assembly GCF_018294505.1 of Triticum aestivum. NCBI lineage: Eukaryota > Viridiplantae > Streptophyta > Magnoliopsida > Poales > Poaceae > Triticum > Triticum aestivum. Next base: position 356,488,570 of record NC_057804.1, read on the forward strand.
ATTACCGGTACGGCTAGAAAGGCTTCGGATACCACCTCTCTTCAAGTGAAGGTGCGGTACTGTTAATATCAGTGTAACTCTCAAAGGGTACACAGCTCCCCGCATGTCCTTGCTATTCTTATAGTATTCAAGTGGGCAGGTGACTACAAATCCTATTCCTATGTTTGCAAAATCCTACGAATCAAAGAGGCTCAAAGTGTCCATCACAACCGACCGTATAGACCTCTACACTGCAAATGTCCCTGCTCATCTTCAGTGCAAGGAACATACTATACTACTATCATACTCCCTCTGTTCCAAAATATAAGTCTTGGTAGAGATTTTCACTATGGATCACATACAGATGTATCCAGATACATTTTAGAGTATAGATTCACTCATTTTGCTCCATCTGTAGTCCATGGTGGAATCTATACAAAGACTTGTATTTAGGAACGAAGAGAGTACATATTAAAGAAGAACAGAAGAGTAACATGGTAAAGAAGAGCAAGCAAATTTTGGATAATAAAATGTTGGTTGTGTAGTGCCCACACATGATGAACCAGAGCGCATTAAGAATGCAACTCCCAGCTGTCTCTCGACCATTTCAGGCGGTTGGATGAAGATCCTATGTCTCCTAACCCATCTTCTTCCTCGTCTCTGATTCTTCCCATACAGAACACCGCACGGGCCGCCGGCTGGACCACCGGCCCCCGCCGCCAGTGTTCCTCCGCCACCCCCGCCCCAACCCCCACCCGCATTGAGTTTTCTTCGTTCGGCGAGGCCCCACAACCACTCGAGCCCCTTCGTTCACACCGGCAAACTCCGTCGAGCTCTGAAAAATTGACTGACCCAATTTTGAAATTTAGTCTACTGTGATTTAACTAGTGTGGAATATAAAATGGGAAAACCATAAACATTGGGAGTATACTGTTGTGCGTGCCATGGCAGATCTGAAGGTGCAAACCGGACAAAGGCAACTTCGCAACCAAGACAAGAAATCAGAGTAAAGCAGTGGCGATCTATTTTCTTGCTGCGATAAATAAGTTGAGCAGATACGAAAGGGTACCGCCTCTAGTGCGGCGTCGTGTACGCATCTACTGGGAATTTGACGGTGTTGCGGTAGCAATGGCTATCGGCGGTGTGGAACCAGATCTAGGAGGGTAGACGGTGGCGGCGGGGCGCGGTGGACGAGACGGTCGTAGGAGCGGCGCCGGCAAGGTGGATGACGGCGGGGATGAAGCGTGAGGACGGGATGCAAGGATCCCGGTACGAAGCCGTGGATGAGAGAGGTCGATCTCTTGTAATGGACGGCGGCATCGGGGTATCAGCTCCGGCATGGTGGAGGAGGACGGCGGTGGATGGGGTGGCGGACGGCGGTAGACGGAGGAGGGTGGGGCGGAGAGGGTGTTTTGGCGCCCACAGAGTATGAATGGGGAAAAAGGAGGTAGAGAGGAAGGGGGGAATCATGTATTCAAGGCGCGCTTGTCTCAAATGCGAGGAAACTTACAAACTTAGCCCCCGTTTCAAATTTCTACTACATCACAACAACATCAGTCGGTTGGGGGATAGGACGGTAATCTCGCATACACCGAATATTTGCCAATGAGAGTTTGTTTTTGGAGCCCACCGTGTATGAATATGAATCATGGAGGGAGCCGATTTCGGCCGAGGACACATTGTGTTTTAGCGCCCGCCGTGTATGAATCCGGGTGAGAGGCGGTTACATCATGTTTGGGTGAAATTACAAACCTACCACTATCGAAACCTATAGAAATCCAGCAGATAGGCTTTGCGTGGCAGGGATAGGCAGTAGTAATTTCCATCTCACAAATTTTGGTTTCGGGCGGTTACTGCGACTTTCCCCGCTTCGTTCAAATTTTGCAGAGTGCACGTTTACCGTGCCAACTCAATTCGAATCCTGTTTGTATTCTATTTTTTTGGGCGGGATCCATTTTCAATTGGAATTACATTCTATATACATCCTTTTTATATATATACTTTCAAAAGCACAACAAAGAATTCTGCTCCTTATATGTATAATATGATTTACAAATACAACGATCTCGAAATCTTAAGGTTGAATTCGAAAAAATTTAACCAAATTATGTTCTACTAAAATGTATGGATCAGTAATATCTACATATAAATAACAAAGATGTGCGTGAATTCATATGAGTATGCATGTTTGATAGATTAATTTTGGTTCGAGTATGGATTACATGTATCATCATCTCCAATTCAAATATTTGAATCCCTTTTTTGTTCACTCCTTTAACGTCCATCTCTCTCGCATGCATGCTCCTTCAGGTAGCTATCACTCTCTTTTCTCCAGCTCACCCGCACGCTCACTTCATGTTTCTCCTATCCTTGCAAACATAGTCTCTTGACGTCTCCGTTGAGAAGTGTCACACTCTCCCTATCATTATACATTACACGGTTTTCATTATCTCTCACGTCTCTACTGTTCTCTGGTATCACTCGGTACCTAAGCTTTCTTTTTCACCGCCACACACACAGTCTCCACTCGTCTTTGGCTTTGTCTTTCTCTCTATGGGATTCTCTCGCACACCCTATATGTCTCTACATATGACTCATACCACTAAAATTACTCTCTCTCTCTCTCCTATAGACACAACATTTGTTGCGGTCTCCTTTTCGTCTCCATCCCAGACTGACATTATTCATTTGTCTACTGATCAGACAACCCCGACTACCATCTCCTCTCTCTCTCTCTCTCACAGACACACACACAACTCCTGCTTCCACTCCCCTTCCCGACTACAGTCTCTCTCTCTCACACACACAAAACTCTCGCTTTCGCACCCCGACTTGTATTTCTCTCGCAAACATTTATCGACTAGCTAGCCTCTAGATAGGTTTATACACCCGCACACTCGTGCTTCCACTATCGCATACATGTCTCTCTCGCGCTCCTTGTATCTATGTAGATTTTTCTTCCCTTCTTGAGACACGCCCTCTCGATCGTGCACACACACACTATCGCCTCATTTTAAGCTGATACCTATCGCACACACACTCCTCGTGTCTTTGTCACACATGCACTCCGTCCTCCTCCACTCTCCTTCTCTCTCACACACACATGGGCTTTTTGCAACAATTAGCAAGATGTCCATGCGTTGCACGGAACATCAAGATGCATTTGTATGAGTAGTTTATCTTGTGGGGGAAAAGAATGAACGAGGGAAGGCCTTATTTGCAAATGTGGAGAGGGGTGTGGGTATCTTTTTGCAAAATTGCTATAGTTTCCTTCCTATCCGTCAGATATAGATCGGACGGCCTATATTGCAGGATGGCAGGCACACGATCATCACCGATAATGATTTTTATAAGAGTAGGGACAAAAAATAGAGTTGGTGATGATGGTGGGCCTGCCATGCTGCAACGCTCTGTTGGAAAAGGCAGTGCCTAGGAGGCGCTTAGGCATGCCTAGGCGCTAGGAAATGGCCAAACGCCTCGCCTAGGGCATAAATGGAGGTCTAGGCAGGGAAAACAAGGAATTGCCTACACAAGCAAGAAACCATGCCACATACTGCACTAGTATGCCAAACGGGTTATATTCCAATGGTAGTAGACGGTAACTAACTTATTTATATGTCCTAAACTAATATCAACACCCATATAATAATCACAAATACACTACGAGTAAAAACTATATTACCGCCTAGGCCGCGCCTAGGGCGCTTAGGCACTGCCTAGGCACTAGGTGAAGGCCAACCGCCTCGCTTAAACCCACCGCTTTTTCCAACCTTGTTGCAATGTCGGTCGTCCGATTTATATCTGATGGATAGGAAGGATAATATGGCAATTTACCCACACTCTTCACCACATTTGCAGATAAGGCCTTCCCTCGTTCATCCTTTTCTCCCACAAGATCTTGATGTTCCGTGCAACGAACGAGCATCTTGCTAGTGAGAGTAGATATTAGACATATACCACTTCTCCAATCTTGAAACATAACATAACATATTTTTAGTGATATACGTATTTCAAAACAAGACTTTTTTTCTATCAAATCGGTGAATATGTATTAATCTACTTTGATCGTGTGGCAACGCATTGGCACATTGCTAGTAATTATTATAATTTTTTGGACACCAGACAAATGGTGGAGTACATATACGAAGAGAAGAGGCGCACGCACGTAGTCGGCCTCTCACTGTCTCGCACACATGAGTGTTACGTAAAGGCGACGTTAACAAATAAGCCCTAAAACACTAGGTGCACGATTGCTGCATTCGCGGGTACCGGGTACGCGGTGGGGCACCTTTGTAGGAATAGTCAGCTCGCATGATAATTTGATCCGTAGGAGTTGATGGTCGAGACCACAGGTGAACGACTTGGAGCGGGTGGCTCGCCAGTTGCCACAGATCGAGTAGCCACGTTTAAAATATCATTTTTAGCGGGATTAATAGTTCCGATTTTCAATGGCGCGTTATCAGAAGTAACTAGTTTTTAGAACGATTGGTATGGAGCGAAAATGGAATTCATAGTACTACATACCTCCTTGGCGTATGGTTGTATGGGTTTTTGTTGCGAGATGTTGAACCTGGTAATTTAGGGAAAATAATATGGTTTAGATTTAGATGCTAGTTTTTAGTAATGAAAATCGGAAGGGGAAACTACTACCTCCATTCTGGTTTACTAGTCCACATCGTACTTTGGGTCAAAGTTTGTCCACGAATTTTACTTGTAAAATGTGAGTGGAAAACGAGATTTTGTTATACCCAAACAAAAAAGGACTGGATGGAGTGATTGCTCTGACACGAACGTGACCTCTCATAGCGCAGGCATTGAACCGGCGCGCCGGCCAAGAGGGCTGCACTCGCTGTAGGCCTGGCTGAGCATGCCTCCTTGCCGTGTGGAACCAGTCTAAGACTGCCCCGTCTGCCTTCATTGAATCCGCATGTGTGCCGTCAACACGTCCTTCCGCGAGCCGGCAGGCATTTTAGAACACAAAAATGACTAAAATATAATTAATTCACGTATGGTCTTGACTTGTTGTGCTCGCACTAGTAGCAGGAACAAGTAGAGGTTTTTCTTTATTTATAACTCTCCTCACATTTTTTTGGCTTTGAAGTGAATTATGGTTGTGGACATTATGTATGAATGTGCAGATATCTGTGAACATGAGTTTGATGTGGAAGTTGAACTTGGAATGTCGGGCTTGCACGTGAACTATACCATGTCCAATGCTTCGTCTGTTATTGTTTGGAAAGTAATTGTTGTTATTACATGACCCGAAAAAAACATTTTGTGCCACATCAGTAGATGCACGGACATCACAACAGGCATGCTAACTGGATAAACATTTGAACCTAGCTATTATGAAGGAAATTTTGTATTGACAATAGTTTTAGATAGCAGGAGACGCCTAGCCAACTCTGCCTCTGCTAGCTTATTTCTGGCTTCTTTCATCTCTTCTTTGGCTTGGGTGAAGAGGGCATCTGATTGCTCTTTTCGCTTCTTCAGGAACTCAGCTACATTCTCAAGGGCTGTTGCACGCTTTCTTTCAGCCTTTACTAATGCCACGAGGACATGAAAAGCTGACGACTCCACCTGGCTTGTGTGTAATCTAGCATCATCTGGGAATTTGCACCTTGTGTCTAATCCAGCATCATTAGGGAACTAGCACCTTGTGTGTAATCCAGCCTCATTTTGGAAACATGATCTCGAGCTTGACCATACTTCCCGCCTCGCAGCAACTGCATCATGACATGAAGTTACTTCTTTTTTAGATCAATACTCAGAGCAACCTAGATCCATTTAGTAGAAGCCAGATAAACAGAACTCGGAGAAGTGAATTCAAAAGGAAAAAAAATAAAAACAGACTACAAGGTGAGAACACCCACTTCCTACATCAGGCTAAAAACGAAAGCATTAGGACGATTAAGACTCTTCTTATTACACATCGAAGAACACCATGCTTAAGAGAAACAGAAACTACAACATATACACATCAAAGAACACGAGGCTAAACGAAAGCAATTGAAAGGGTGTTACTTACCAAAGCTCGTTTTACAGGTTTGGTGCAACTCCTCTTTAACTTGCCACACTCCTTGAAGATGTCCTGAATATGCCGTGTTTGGTATTCATTGCTCCTCTGCACGTTCGCACTCGTGGTTTTAAAATCTCAACATGGCAAGAAAAATATACTACTAGTAATACTCGCGCATCTTGTGGGGAACATTAAAGCACTCGTCCGCCATGTTAGAGCATCTCCAACAGAATTGCAACGCGGGGCGCTTTAAAAAAGTGTTTACAGTGCTGAGATCGAGAAGTAGATACTAGAGAGTAGATGATAGTTCTCAGCATAGATAGATAAAAAAGTTAATTCAACTACTCCTCGTCGTCTAACTCCTCCTCGGTGATGTCCTCCTCCGATGTCTAACTGTAGGCGTGAAGATACTGATCGTCGTCGGATTCCCAGGGCGACGCTGCTCCTAGCCTCATGTTAAATTGAGCATCCACTTTTTGCCTACGCTTGTCCTCGCGATAGGCGGCTCGCTCCGCCCTCCTCTTATCCCTCTCCGCCCTCCTTTGCGCATAGAACTCGAGCTCGTTGATGATGTCCTGCGGGAAGTGTTAGCGCCACAGCGCCATGGCTTCCTCATCCATCTCGGCGATGCCGAGATGGTGATCCCGCCTCCGATTGTCGCGACGATCATCATCGGTGCTAAGCCGCGGCAGAGGCACGAGCTCCTGCGCCCGCTCCCACATCGGCACATTGGGGAAGTTCAATGTTCTATGAGGACACCGGAGGCGCCACGCCGCCGCGTCGTACATGCGGGCGGCCTTGTTGGCGGTGTCGAAATTGCCGAGGCCGAGGCGCATCCCGCGGAACCGGATCTTGGCGGAGAAGCCACCGGAGGGGCGCGCACGGACACCGCGGTATCCCCAAGTTTCCCGACGACGTGGCGGCATGGTGGCGCGGCGGCGGCGAGGCGAAAAAGAGCGGGGAGAGAGCGGTGGCGAGGTACAGAGCGGGGAGAGAGCGGTGGCAAGGCATAGAGCGGTGGGAGGGCGTTGGATTTTATAAAGCGCGTCGGACGCCGCGCGCCAAAACTAGCGCACGCCCGACCACTTTTTCCCGCGCGCGCACGATCCTTTCCCGATGTCTCTGCTATCTATACTCTCTTCTCTACTGTTATATTTATTTTATATTTAATATTTAATATTTATCTCTACTTCCTTTATTTTCTACTTTTTTTCTCTATACTTTTTTTTCTTGCAATATAGGCCATCCGATTTATATCTCACAGATAGGAAGGAAACAAATGAGAATTTTGCAAAAAGATACCCATACCCCTCTCCAGATTTTCAAATAAGGCCTTCCCTCGTTCATCCTTTTCTCCCACAAGATAAACTACTCATACAAATGCATCTTGATGCGTGCAACACATGGGCATCTTGCTAGTTCTAAAAACCTTTCCATCATTTGCCACGCTACTGGTTGCAGATGAAAAACCTACTCAAGCACAGCGGATACAGGAGCGACGCACAATTACAAGCTGATATTCTGTTGGACAATTGAGGCTATAACCAATTACTTTTACAGGAACAATAGCACCCAGGAAATTTGAAGGGTAGGTATGAACAAAATTGGAACTGCACATGTACTGCTAAGTGATTCAATACACACATTACCAATCGGGGAGGAGAATGATGGTCGCGGAGGCCTCTGTGAGTCATAGTCGGCAACGGGAGTCAGTTCATTGTCCACGACGGTGGTACTTCTGCGCTTGGCGTTGGCTTCCGGGAAGCAGATCCGAGACCATGGAAGACGATGTCGGGGAAGAGGCTTCGTGTACGACGACAACGGTGGACCGGCTCTAGTGCGGCGTACGAGGTCGTCTATTAGGCAGATGCGCTGCGGTGGACGAGTGCGCCGATGTAAAGGGGAGGAGCACGAAGGCTGCGGTGCCGTGGAGAATTCTATTTTGCGGTGGGGATAGAAAATGGGGAGTATTCAGGTGTACTACTCTGGGTGCCGGGGTGGGGTTAGCTGGATAGGGTGAACCTGAAGTTACGAAAACAGCCCCCTACCAAGCGTCATCCGTAGGCCCGTTCCGAAGGCTATGATGGTAACTTCCCACTACTCGAATTAGGGTCACGGGAGATTTTCCTGCCGACCTCAAAATTTTGTGACACTGGACTCCTCGTGTGGCTTGTTGAGTGATTCGGCTAAGCAACTAGGGAGTAGTAGTAGTAAACTCTGCATATTAGGTTTGACCGAAGTCAAACTTCCTAAAGTTTGACCAAGTTTATAGAAAAATATAAACATTTACCATAACAAATATGTATGATGTGGAAGTACATTCAATCATAAATCTAATGGTATTTATTCGTTATTATATATGTTAAATTTTTTTGTTATAAGCTTTCTGAGAGTTTACAAAACTTGACTTTGACCAATGCTAATACGTGGACCTAAATAAAAATGGAGGGATTACACATTTGTTTTCTTAGTTTGTAGTGAACTAATCATTTGTTGAAATTGTGAAATAAATATATTAGGCTATTGACTTGGAATGTAGTGGTCTATACAATTCAATACTTACAATCATTGTCGAATCCCAAGATGTATACAAGGTCTATAGTACTTCACAACATTCTCAAACTCACATAATCCTAGTCAAATGAGAATCTAAATGCATTTCATAATTATTACTTTGTAGGATGCAACAAAAACAACCATAACTTTACATCAGCCATTATAGAAGCAACATTTTATCATATCCCAATGTGTGAATGAAACGTGCAGAGAGAGTTGTTGAAGATCGAGCAGATAGTGCGGGAGAGTAGGAGATTGTATGTATGTGGACGAGAGAGTAGGAGACAAACCTAACGAGATAGAGAGAGAGATAGAGAGAGAAAGATAGAGGAAGAAGTTAGGTCTGTGAGAAAGATGGAGACATGTAATATACGTGAGATGCGTGTGCATCCAGATTCTGTATACGTGGAAGGAGAAGAGACAACATGTTTGATGAGAGAGCTGGAAAAACATGGACGAGAGGGGAAGGATCTCGTGGGTTGAGGGATTGACAATTTTGTGCGGGGGAGAGAGGGATTGTTAATTTTGTGCAAGAGAGAGAGAGAGGGGGGTGGGGGGAGGAGTCAGTCAGCCGTCGTCACATCACCCTGCTTCCAAATGACCCCGCATTCTCTAGCGCGGTGTGGTCGCCTTCTTCGATCTGCTCGATGACCTCTTTGAAGATTGTGGTGTTGTTCATGTTGGGGTGCAAAGAAGCACAAGTGAGAGTGGTCGCCGTATAACCTTGGATGGGGATGAATTGTGTGCTCGGAGGAGGGTGTGTGTGTTGTGCTGCGTCTCTCTGTGTGTGTGTGTGTGTGTGTGTGTGTCAGTTATTGAGAGAAAACAAACCTAAGGAGAGAAATGGGTATTCACGAAGAGATTGTGCGAGCCTTGAGGTAGGCAGGGGCCAGGTGAGGGTGTCAAAATGTGCGTATTGATGCATGTGTTGTTGCATGCGATCGTGCGATGGACGGACAAATCGAGAGAGATGGTTGTTGTGTTACGGATGCTCCTCTCTCTCTCTCTCTCTCTGTCTCTATCTCTCTCTCTCTCTCTCACACACACACACACACAAGTAAACTAGAAGACTGTTCTCTCATGTATACACAACATATCGACATCTGTCTATGTCTCACTCATGAATGATCATTTGCACATTCACACCTCTCTATGTCTATATCACACATGCACCGTCTCCACATCGCCCTTCCTCCACAACACACATATGCACACATACACACGTTCTCTCTCAGTCACAGACACAAAATTAGTATTAAAGAAAACTAGGGCGCACCTAAAACGTCCAAATCCAAATAAACACGAACTTGAGCTAAATTCAAATACATGGAAATATTGCAGCATCAAGAACTTTCCCAGGAAAAAAAGTTGAGTAATATTCGAGGATTGTTTTCACACACACAAAAAGGTTCGGTGGATGTCCTTCGAGCGCGACACGGTGACACACCGTTCGATCGACCGCGCCGTCGCGGTTCACGTGCTTGCATAGGATTCTGTATCATGGTTGTGGCACTAACTAATAAAAGCGCTGCCTAAGTCTAATGTTTACGTGTACTAGTACGGTTTTCTTTTAAGTTTGACCAACCTTATATAAAAATAAAGTAAGCTCCCACACGCACACTCATTAATATGCCGCCGCCGTCGTTGCGCATGCCGGCGCCCTCCTGCTCCGGCCAACAATTTCTCGCACATCACCGCCGTGTCGGCGCCATCCCTGTGCCATGAAGCCGAAGGCTCGCCCGCTCACGTCGTCTGCAGTCCCTCATCGCGATGCGGCCGCGCTGCCAAGCACACGAGCAACTGGTGGAGCCGCGTCTATGCATGTAGCGTACGAAGAGGAGGATGAGCGCGTGCTCCAGCACGCCGGCGAGGAGGAACTAGCGTGTCATTGTCATCTCTGCCCACGCGGAGGAGGCGCGCATGGTGGCTGTCGCGGCGGAAGCCGATCACGCGCGCGTCGAGCCTGCAAACCGGGTGCGGGTGCGGAATCTACCTTCGAGACCTTGAATGCCACGTGGATCCTCCAATCCGAAGGAGCAATTTGGGTCAGTCGACTCATGTGAGCCGTTTGATTCAACATGGATGGCTAGAAGGGATTCTTCCACCTCTTCTGCCGTCTTCTTCCTTCGCTCCATCGAACTTCTTTCACAAATCGACTGACCCAAATTATACTACTAGTACGAACGTATTAAGTAAAGTAGGAACACGAAGATACGAGCAGTAGTACCAACTGCAAGAAGAACAGTAGTAAGACATAGTACTAGTACTACTGTATGTACTAAAGAGTTCAAATAACGAGAAAGAACATAAACATAGTTCTGCTGGGGCTTCAGCACAACACACCCTTGAAAATAAACTAAGCAACTAGTCCGCTTGACACTGCAGTAGAACCAGCATGAGTGACGGCACTGCCACCTACTCGGAGTCCGAGTCCACGTCCTCGACTTCGTCCTCGTCCCTCTTCTTCTTCCTCTTCCCCGACGCTTATTTGCTTGAACCGGACATTGGGCTCTGCTTCTTCATCCAACCCTTGTAGATATTTAAACAAAGATAGGCATCCATTTGTGGCACCCCGGCTCAGAGCGACCGGTTTACCCTGCATTGCCAGCCCAGAGACCTTGTCTTATGGCAACACACAACAACATGGTACAGAAAACAATCACTTTATTCATGCTAGCAGAACATAGTTCATCTTACAACAGTTAGTGAGGCCAAGCGGCACACACGGTGCGGCTCAACAATATGTACATTATTTAGTGAACATAGAGGGGCCTTGATCATGACAACTACTCGGCAGCGGAACAACGTCGTAGCAGGACTCCATAGCACAAGGACACCGACGTGGACACGGTCGAGACTCGGACAGCACTCCTTTTCAACGGGACTTTCCTGAAATCTGGCATGACACGCCAGGTCAGTACATTGAATGTACTTGCAAGCTCACAATAAGCATAAACAAGATGATAGACAATATTATGATATTTATCCAATTTAATCAACAATGCTACTATATGTCCAACATGCTGTGACAATGCTCAACAGGTACTCATTCTCTCGACTTGATTACCAGGTGTGACCAACAAACATAATATTACCAAAACATACTCATGATCCTTACGACGATCACCACCCGACCATTTCATGGCCCGTGATCCTTACGGCGATCACAACCCGACCAACTCGTGGCCCGTGATCCTTACGGCGATCACAACCCGACAACTCATGTCCAACTCAACACGATGACCTCACTGCCATCCTTAGTGCAATTTAGTGTGCATATTTATTAAGTGTTGACCCATGGTGTACCTTACTTTCAAGCGTGTCCGTATCTGTGGACTCGGCTATCGATAGATTAAAAACACTCTGCAGAGGTTAGTACACTGTACCCACACTACGGAACCCATGGCCTCACTCTCCCATTCGTGTGGACCAACAGCGTTCCGACGAAACCATTTCACTGTCATGACACTCTCCCGGCCCCTCTGACTCAGACCCCACCGGGCTAGTCCTGGGTGGCCCCGTGTCTACCTCCAGACACCTCGACCACCGTCATGGCCATGATCCACACTGGGATCCGGTACCAAACTTAACTTAACAACGGGCTCACAAGGTTATGCTTGCCTACCGGGCCAGGGTACAACACGCCCATAACCTTCCCTAAATTGAGGTACCGACCAGAGGCACGACAATGAAACGCATTAAGGCCGTCCCATACCGGCAAATGTGGTTGCACTGGGAAAGACTCGCTTCAGCGGCACCACGACCAGGTCAACAACATGTTCAAGTTGAATTATTAATCAGGTTGAGCTTTAATGTGAAAATAAAATAACAGGTGTCATACTGCCACACCATGCATCACTTAACATATGCATTACATAACCATGCAAAGACCGCACCAACTACGCTCCCATGGAGCCAACATAAACTCATGCTACTATACTGGTTAAAACCTCTCTTTACTTATACCAGAACTATTTCTAGCATTATCATCATTATACCTCATGCAAAAATAATATTCAAATTACTCATCAAACTCTATGACCATATTATTTATTTATCACTTGCAACTAAGTTCTCATCATCTTGCCAACAATATTTACTTCAACCATACTGAAGTTCAAGTATTTTAACAGAACAAGCATATAACAGAATATATTTATTATATAACAAATTTAAATGCATCAATATTCATAAGTTCAAGTATTAAAATCATAAATATTGAAGTGGCACCATGAAAATGTTACTGTGGCTTGCCTTAGTACTGATGAGGTTCACAAGGCTCCTGGTGATCCTAAAGACAAGCTGGTTCCTCTGAAAAATATTCAAAAACCACAAATGAAAATATCAAGAAACCTTCTGAAAATTGCCAGAAAATCTAGACAGCAAGGAAAAATCCCATCTTTTGGGTGCTGTTAGTTTTTTGGACACAGAACACGATGCAAAAAGAATCAATGCATTTGGACTTGTAGAATAAAAGTCATGGCCATTTGAATGCTACTGGAATTTAAATGAATTTGAAAAAGAAAACAGAGGGGGGTGACGTCGAAGGCGGATTCTCCCAGGGCGCCACCACTCATACCGCTTCACGCGCGTAGTGAGTGGCTGACTAGCGGGCCCCGCTAGTCAGGTCGAAGGGAGGGGAGAAGGAAACAGAGAGGCGCGGTGCTTCACCGGAGCTTACACCAGCATTAAGGCTTCTTGGAGGAAAACGAGAGGGAGGGATCGACGGAGAAGATGGTTGCGCACCTGCCCGTACCTGTAGCGTGGCTAACGGTGACCGGACGGCGTCGGATTCTTCCTCGCAAGCGGAGGCAGAACACGGTGGTCGCCAGAGATGAGGAAGACGGCGGCTAGGGGCGGCTCCAGGGGCTCTAGCTAGGCGTGTTGGCTTCACGGAGGAGAGGCGGAGGCCCTAGCGGAGTCGCCTTGGCTTGGGAGTGGCCGGAGCTGCGGGAACGATCCAAAGGGGATCACCGGCGAGCTCGGCTCCGAAACGGCAGCCCACGGCCTGCCCGGCTGGGCTGCGGCTTCCTACTAGATTGTGGGGTGTGAGAGAGTGTGGGAGGGTGCTCGAGGAGGCTGGGGGGTGGCTCCTTATATAGGCAAGCGGCGAGGAGGTCTCGGGCTCCGCCGGTGGACACCTGTCTAGGGCGCCCGACAACGAGCAGCGTAAGAGAGAGAGGGGGAAGGCGACAGGGGTCACACGGGAGCTGCGCGTGGACGCGGACGAGCACAGGAGCGAGGAGGAAAGGGACGAACACAGAGCGCGGGCACTGTGCCATTGGACAGACCGTGCCCGTGCTCACTGCAGTGAGCTCCAACATCGGCGAGCGGCAGGGTGGAGTTAAGAGGGTGGAGACGAGGATGGTGGCGAGGGGGGACATGCTCTAGCTGGCCGAGCAGCGAGCACGCGCGCCACAGAGCAGCTGGCGACGCGCAGAGCGCGCTTTTGGCATCCCAGCACGCTCGGACGAACGCGGTCACCGCGTGGACCGTGACATCAGGCCACCTATGCACTAACCATGATTTCTGGCGTGTAGTACTTAGTAACTGGGGTGTTACCATGGCTCGGTTTGGTTCCAGGTGCAGTAGAAGTAAAATGGTGATGAGGTTTAGTTACTGGACAGAAACTTTGGGGAGTTACTGTGGTCAAACCATAGGGATTCAAGGGCTGAGCTTTGGGGTTTTACTGACTCTTACTAAGGTGAATAAGCACAGGGAAAACCAGCTTCATTGGAGCTAGTAAAAAGGTAGTTGTTGTAGAAACTACCATTTCAGCCCAGAAGTGTTTTTGTTTTCTGTAGCCAAAATACTCCAAAGAGTGGTGAAATATTTTTGCTCAGAAATGTGCCCTAGGGTCCAAAGAATATTTGGGATTTTTCTCAGGATTTTTGGGGCAACAGAAATGAGGGTTGCTTTGGAGGTCAAAGAGTTTAGCTACGGTTTTAGGGGCAAAATGAATATTTTTCATTTAAGAAAAATATTCCTAGCAATTTTGTTGGGTTGGCCAGGGGTGAAATGATGGATTAGAGGAGGAGAGGGAACACTTGGGTGAAAATCAAGGGATACCCAAGTGGCCAAGTCCAAATGGAATGATTCAAAACTCCAAATCCAAACCAACTCAGCTGAAAATCAAGCAAAGGAAAGAGGGCAAAAACCAGGGTGTGACACCATTGGTGCGTACAGGATGTGATCTTCATCTAATGTCTTGGACTCCCATGCATGATGAAACTCATGATGAGGTTTCTTCAGTTTAGCGTACGAAGAATCAATCATGGTTGCTGCCAGGGTCAGCATTAAAGGTTGAGAGGAGGACACTAGGCTTGCCTTCTAGAGGTTGAAGGGCTGGCCTACAATGAGACCTATCCAACGCAGGACATCCCTATCGTTCTTAAAGCCTACAGTAACAAATTTCTCTGTTTTGTCCTTGAGGAAGTTCTTAAGATCCTGGCACTCAACGTCGGCATGGCATATGTAGTAGACCAAGCAAACGTTATGTACGCAAACCTGGATCACGGCGGGCTTCTTCCTCTCTTTGTCCTTTAGATCCTTCTCTCGTCCCAGGACTGTGGTGTACTCAACATTTAGCGTAGCGACCCACTCATCCGTTGAACTGTTGAACATGCATAGGAAACAGGCAAGCCATGCTTTCACCGTCGCGGATCCACGTGTGTAGATGATGATGAACTGATCGCCGGTGATGGCTCTAACCTGGTACTCAGCGGCGACCATGGAGATTTGGGAGGCCATGGATTTTGGAGGAGGGTTAGGAGAAGTTGAACTATTGTACCCCGCAAAAAAAACCGGGACCGAACTAATGTGAAAGGACGGGACGACTGGGAGCGAACTGTTGTAAGGTAGAAGACGGGGACAAGTAGGGCGTGCGAACGGCATGGGGTTGCTACCTTGCCCGATGGATAAACGGCTGCAAGCCCCCAAAGAGTTCTCGAGAACAATGCGGGACCCACTATATGTCATGTCTACTAGACCCATATCGTAGGCCTGACGGTAAAGCTTCTGCCTGTTCGCACGCCATGCCGACGCGTGGTTGTAACTTCACTTAATTCTGTGAACTGTTGCGCCTCCCACGACCTTCACCTCCCTCGTGTGGTCGCGCCCTTTGAGACTTCGACCGGCTATAAATGAGCAATTTTTTTGCCTACTTCGCATGTATGATACTCCCTCTGGTCCTTTTTACTCCCGTCAACCGTTTGCAAAGTGTTTGACCGAATTTATACTTTTTTTTGAACACCACCTTATATTAATTAACCAGCCACACCAGTACACTCATTCGATACAATATTCACCACTCAGGGTGGTACGTTATTTACTAGAATACCATCTAATCTATTGTCAAAGCTATACTTAGCGATTAAGTGTGCCACCTTATTGGCTGAACGGCTAATCTTTGACAATTGAAGATTATTGATCAACTTCGAGATGCTCAACGCTTTCATCTTCAGGTCACGCATAGGAGACCTGTCATAGTCCCCCGATGCAAGAGATGCTACCACAAAAGCGCAATCAGTCTCTAAAATTACATGATTATGAAGAGAAATAACTATGTAGAGACCGGCAATGCAAGCCCTAAGCTCCACTTCCTCCACGCTTTGACAGGCATCAATGAAACCCCACGACCAAATTGTATACGGGATCGATTGAGTCCTTGACATCGTGGTTCATCCGATGATATCATCGTGGAACATGTGGGAGCCAACATGGGTATCGAGATCCCGCTGTTGGTTATTGACCGGAGAACGTCTCCGTCATGTCTGTATGGTTCCCGAACCCGTAGGGTCTACACACTTAAGGTTCGATGATGCTAGGGTTATAAAGGAAGTTTGTATGTGGTTACTGAATGTTGTTCGGAGTCCCGGATGAGATCCCGGATGTCACGAGGAGTTCCGGAATGGTTCGGAGGTAAAGATTTATATATGGGAAGTCCTGTTTTGGTCACCAGAAAAGTTTCGGGTTTTATCGGTAACGTACCGGGACCACCGGGATGGTCCCGGGGGTCCACCAAGTGGGGCCACCATCCCCGGAGGGCTGCATGGGCCAAGTGTGGGAGGGGACCATCCCCAGGTGAGCTGGTGCGCCCCCCCCCCCCACAAGATCCCAAGGCGCCTATGGTTTGGGGGAGGGGGCGCACCCACCTAACTTGGGGGGCAAGTTTCCCCTCTCCCCACCCTTGGCCGCACCCTAGATGGGTTTGGGCTGGCCGCTGCCCCTAGGGGTGGAACCCTAGGTGGGGGTGCAGCCCTCCCTCTCCCCCTATATATACTTGAGGGTCTTGGGGCTGCCAACAGATGAGTTTTGACCTCTCCCTGGCGCAGCCCTACCTCTCTCCCTTCTCCTCTCCCGCGGTGCTTGGTGAAGCCCTACCTCTCTCCCTTCTCCTCTCCCGCGGTGCTTGGCGAAGCCCTGTAGGATTGCCACGCTCCTCCATCACCACCACGCTGTTGTGCTGCTGCTAGACGGAGTCTTCCTCAATCTCTCCCTCTCTCCTTGCTGGATCAAGGCATGGGAGACGTCACCGGGCTGTACGTGTGTTGAACGCGGAGGTGCCGTCTGTTTGGCACTAGGATCTCCGGTGATTTGGATCACGACGAGTACGACTCCTTCAACCTCGTTCTCTTGAACGCTTCCTCTTAGCGATCTACAAGGGTATGTAGATGCACTCTCCTTCCCTCGTTGCTGGTTTCTCCATAGATAGATCTTGGTGACACGTAGGAAAATTTTGAATTTCTGCTATGTTCCCCAACAGTGGCATCATGATCTAGGTCTATTGCGTAGATTCTTTGCACGAGTAGAACACAAAGTAGTTGTGGGCGTTGATTTTGTTCAATATGCTTACCGTTACTAGTCCAATCTTGTTTCGACGGTATTGTGGGATGAAGTGGCCCGGACCGACCTTACACGTTCACTTACATGAGACAGGTTCCACCGACTGACATGCACTTGGTGCATAAGGTGGCTAGCGGGTGCCAGTCTCTCCCACTTTAGTCGGAACGGATTCGATGAAAAGGGTCCTTATGAAGGGCAAATAGCAATTGGCATATCACGTTGTGGTTTTGCGTAGGTAAGAAACGTTCTTGCTAGAAATCCATAGCAGCCACGTAAAACATGCAAACAACAATTAGAGGACGTCTAACTTGTTTTTGCAGGGTATGCTATATGATGTGATATGGCCAAGAAGAATGTGATGAACGATATGTGATGTATGAGATTGATCATGTTCTTGTAATAGGAATCACAACTTGCATGTCGATGAGTATGACAACCGACAGGAGCCATAGGAGTTGTCTTAATTTATTGTATGACCTGCGTGTCATTGAACAAACGCCACGTAATTACTTTACTTTATTGCTAACCGATAGCCATAGTAGTAGAAGTAATAAGTTGGCTAGACAACTTCATGGAGACACGATGATGGAGATCATGACGATGAAGATCATGGTGTCATGCCGGTGACGATGATGATCATGGAGCCCGAAGATGGAGATCAAAAAGGAGCAAAAATGATATTGGCCATATCATGTCACTATTTGATTGCATGTGATGTTTATCATGTTTATACATCTTATTTGCTTAGAACGACGGTAGTAAATAAGATGATCCCTCATTAAAATTTCAAGAAAGTGTTCCCCCTAACTGTGCACTGTTGTGAAAGTTCGTCGTTTCGAAGCACCACATGATGATCGGGTGTGATAGATTCTTATGTTCACATACAACGGGTATAAGCCAGATTTACACACGCGAAACACTTAGGTTAACTTGACGAGCCTAGCATGTACGGACATGGCCTCGGAACACAAGAGACCAAAAGGTCGAGCTTGAGTCGTATGGAGCATACGATCAACATGAAGATGTTCACCGATGATGACTAGTCCGTCTCACGTGATGATCGGACACGGTCTAGTTGACTCGGATCATGTAATCACTTAGATGACTAGAGGGATGTCTATCTGAGTGGGAGTTCATTAGACGAACTTAATTATCCTGAACGTAGTCAAAAGCCCTTTGCAAATTATGTCATAACTCACGCGTTAGTTCTACTGTTTTAGATATGTTCCTAGAGAAAATATAGTTGAAAGTTGACAGTAGCGATTATGCGATCAGTAGAAAGCTGATGTCCTTAATGCACCGCTCAGTGTGCAGAACCCCAAATGTCGTCTGTGGGTTCTGCGAACATCGGACATATATGTTTTGATAACTACGTGATAGTTCAGTTAAACGGTTTAGAGTTGAGGCACCAAAGACATTTTGGAAACATCACGGAACATATGCGATGTTTCGAGGGCTGAAATTGGGATTTCAGGCTTGTGCCCATGTCAAGAGGTATAAGACCTACGACGATTTTCTTAGCCTGCAAACTAAGGGAGAAAATCTCAATCGTTGAGCTTGTGCTCAGATTGTCAGAGTGCAACAGTCACTTGAATCGAGTGGGAGTTGATCTTCCAGATGAGACAGTGATGTTTCTCAAAAGTCATTGCCACCAAGATGCTAGAGCTTTGTGATGAACTATAACATATCAGGGATAGATATGATGATCCTTGAGGTATTCACGATGTTTGACACCACGAAAGTAGAAATCAAGAAGGAGCATCAATTGTTGATGGTTGGTGAAACCACTAGTTTCAAGAAGGGCAAGGGCAAGAAGGGATACTTCATGAAATGGCAAATCAGCTGCTTCTCCAGTGAAGAAACCCAAGGTTGAACCCAAACCCGAGACTAAGTGCTTCTGTAATAAGGGGAACATCCACTGGAGCAGGACTACCCTAGATACTTGGTAGATAAGAAGGCTGGCAAGGTCGATAGAAGTATTGGATATACATTATGTTAATGTGTACTTTACTAGTACACCTAGTAGCACCAGGGTATTGGATACCAGTTCGGTTGCTAAGTGTTAGTAACTCGAAATAAAAGCTATGGAATAAATGGAGACTAGCTAAAGGTGAGCTGATGATATGTGTTGGAAGTGTTTCCAAGGTTGATGTGATCAAGCATCGCATGCTCCCTCTACCATCAAGATTAGTATTAAACCTGAATAATTGTCATCTGGTGTTTGCGTTGAACATAGACATGATTGGATTGTGTCTATCGCAATACGGTTATTCATTTAGGGAGAATAATGGTTACTCTATTTATTTGAATAATACCTTCAATGGTCTTGCACCTAAAGGAATGGTTTATTGAATCTCGATCGTAGTGATACACATTTTCATGCCAAAAGATATAAGATAGTAATGATAGTACCACTTACTTGTGGCACTGCCATGTAAGTCATATTGGTGTAAAACGCATGAAGAAGCTCCATGTTGATGGATCTTTGGACTCACTCGGTTTTGAAAAGTTTGAGACATGCGAAGCATGTCTATTGGTGTATACGCATGAGGAAACTCCATGCAGATGGATCGTTTGGACTCACTTGATTTTGAATCACTTGAGTCATGCAAATCATACCAGATGGGCAAGATGACTGAAAGGCCTCGTTTTCAGTGAAATGGAACAAGAAAGGAACTTGTTGGAAGTAATACATTTTGATGTGTGCTGTCCAATGAGTGCCGAGGCACGCAGTGAATATCGTTATGTTCTTACTTCACGGATGATTTGAGTAGATACTGAGTATATTTACTTGATGAAACACAAGTCTGAATTATTGAATGGTTCAAGTAATTTCAGAGTGAAGTTGGAGATCATCGTGACAAGAGGATAAAATGTCTATGATTTGATCATAGAGATGAGTATCTGAGTTACGAGCTTTGGCACGCAATTAAGACATTGTGGAAAATGTTTCACAATTAATACCGCCTGGAAAACCATAGCGTGATGGTGTGTCCGAACATCATAGATGCACCCTATTGGATATGGTGCGTACCATGATGTCTCTTATCGAATTACCACTATCGTTCATGGGTTAGGCATTAGAGACAACCACACTCACTTCAATAGGGCACCACGTAATTCCGTTGAGACGACACCGTTTGAACTATGGTTTGGAGAAACCTAAGTTGTCGTTTCTTAAAAGTTTGGGGCTGCCACGCTTATGTGAAAAAGTTTCATCGTGATAAGCTCGAACCCAAAACGGATAAATACATCTTCATAGGATACCCATAATGGTTGGGTATACCTCCTATCTCAGATCCGGAAGCAAAAGTAATTGTTTCTAGAAATGGCTCCTTTCTCGAGGAAAAGTTTATCTTGAAAGAATTGAGTGGGAGGATGGTGGATACTTGATGAGGTTATTGAACCGTCACTTCAAACTAGTGTGTAGCAGGGCACAGGAAGTTGTTCCTATGGCGCCTACACCAATTGAAGTAGAAGCTTATGATAGTGATCATGAAGTTTCGGATCAAGTCACTACCGTACCTCGTAGGGTGACAAGGATGCGTACTACTTCAGAGTGGTACGCAATCCTGTCTTAGAGGTCATGTTGCTAGACAACAATGAACCTACGAGCTATGGAGAAGCGATGGTGGGCCTGGATTCCGACGAATGGCTCGAGGCCATAAAATCCGAGAAAGGATCCATGACTTTGGAAGAAATACTTGATGGTCGTAAGGCCGTTGGGTACAGATGGATTTTAAAAGGAAGACAAACAATGATGGTAAGAATCACCATTAAGAAAGCTCGTCTTGTCGTTAAGATGTTTTCCGACAAGTTCAAGGAGTTGACTATGGTGAGGCTTTCTCACTCATAGCGATGCTAAGAGTCTGTTGGAATTGGATTAGCAGTTACTGCATTATTTATGAAATCTTGCAGATAGAATGTCAAAACATTGTTTCCTTGACAGTTTTCTTGAGGAAAGGTTGTATGTGATACAACCAGAAGGTTTTGACAATCCTGAAGAATGCTAACAAATATGCAAAACTCCAGCAATCCTTCTGAGGACTGGAGTAAGCATCTCGGAGTTGGAATGTACGCTTTGATGAGATGATAAAAGATTTTGGGTTTATACAAAAGTTTATGAGAAACTTGTATTTCCAAAGAAGTGAGTGGGAGCGCTATAGAATTTCTGATGAGTATATGTTGTTGACATATTGTTGATCAGAAATGATGTAGAATTTCTGGAAAGCATATGGGGTTATTCGAAAAGTGTTTTTCAATGGAGAACCTGGATTAAGCTACTTGAACATTGAGCATCAAGATCTATGAGGATAGATCAAAAATGCTAAATGGTACTTTCAAATGAGCACATACCTTGACATGATCTTGAAGGTGTTCAAGATGGATCAGTCAAAGAAGGAGTTCTTGCCTGAGTTGTAAGGTATGAAGCTTAGAGTTAAAGCTCGACCACGGCAGAAGAGAAAGAAAGGACGAAGGTCGTCCCCTATGCTTCAGACGTAGGCTTTATAGTATGCTATGCTGTGTTCCGCACCGGAAGTGTGCCTTGCCATGAGTCAGTCAAGGGGTACAAGAATGATCCAGGAATAGATCATTGGACAGCGGTCAAAATTGTCCTTGGATTAAATAAAGGACACGTTTCTTGATTTTGGAGGTGATAAAGATTTCAGCGTAAAGGGTTACGTCAATGCAAGCTTTAACACCTATCCGAATGACTCTGAGTAGCAAACCGGATACGTATAGTGGAGCAACCATTTGGAATAGCTTCAAGTGGAGCATGGAAGCAGCATTTACAATATGACATAGAGAATTGCGAAGTACATATGGATCTGAATGTTGCAGACCCGTTGACTAAAACCTCTCTCACAAGCAAAACATGATCAAACCCCAGAACTCATTGAGACTTAATCACATGGTGTTGTGAACTAGTTTAGACACTAGTAAACTCTTTGGATGTTGGTCACATGGCGATGTGACCTATCAGTGTTAATCACATGGCGATGTGAACTAGATTATTGACTCTAGTGCAAGTGGGAGACTATTGGAAATATGCCCTATAGGCAATAATAAATTAGTTATTATTATTATATTTCCTTGTTCATGATAATCGTTTATTATCCATGCTATAATTGTATTGATAGGAAACTCAGATACATGTGTGGGTACATAGACAACACCATGTCCCTAGTAAGCCTCTAGTTGACTAGCTCGTTGATCAATAGATGGTTACGGTTTCCTGACCATGGACATTGGATGTCGTTGATAATGGGATCACGTCATTAGGAGAATGATGTGATGGAGAAGACGCAATCCTAAGTCTAGCACAAAAGATCGTGCAGTTCGTATGCTAAAGCTTTTCTAATGTCAAGTATCATTTCCTTAGACCATGAGATTGTGCAACTCCCGGATACCGTAGGAGTTATTTGGGTGTACCAAACATCACAACATAACTGGGTGGCTATAAAAGTGCACTACAGGTATCTCCGAAAGTGTCTGTTGGGTTGGCACGAATCGAGACTAGGATTTGTCACTCCGGTTAACGGAGAGGTATCTCTGGGCCCACTCGATAGGACATCATAATAATGTGCACAATGTGACCAAGGGGTTGACCACGGGATGATGTGTTACGGAACGAGTAAAGAGACTTGCCGGTAACGAGATTGAACAAGGTATCGGCATACCGATGATCGAATCTCGGGCAAGTACAATAACGCTAGACAAAGCGAATTGTATACGGGATCGATTGAGTCCTTGACATTGTGGTTCATCCGATGAGATCATCATGGAACATGTGGGAGCCAACATGGGTATCCAGATCCCGCTGTTGGTTATTGATCGGAGAATGTCTCGGTCATGTCTGCATGGTTCCCGAACCCGTAGGGTCTACACACTTAAGGTTCGATGACGCTAGGGTTATAAAGGAAGTTTGTATGTGGTTACCGAATGTTGTTCGGAGTCCCGGATGAGATCCCGGACGTCATGAGGAGTTCCAGAATGGTCCGGAGGTAAAGATTTATATATGGGAAGTCCTGTTTTGGTCACCGGAAAAGTTTCGGGTTTTATAGGTAACGTACCGAGACCACCGGGAGGGTCCCAGGGGTCCACCAAGTGGGGCCACCATGTCAGGACCCCGATCCTAAGTCACACCGATCTAGCATGTAACATATCATATCACTTTGCGGCCTCACGCACGGTATTCCCACGCGTGCCACCTTACCTGGCCCGGGACCGTTTGCGCCTTTTGGCTCACGTATATGATAGTGCCGCTAGCATCCATATGACAAAGAACCCGGGCTGACATGGCTAGTCGTGAACCCAAAGTGGCACTAACTTACAGGGACAGGCATACATGACCCAGCAACGAACGTGTCGGTCATCAGCGAGTGAATCCGGGTTGTAGCAACTGGGCTAGCAGGACTCCGGTAAACTGGGCTATAGCAGGCTAACAGGACTCCGATAGACACCGCGTGACATTTCCCCGAAGGTACAGACACAGGAACGAAGAAGGACACATGCCGGCCAACCTAAGTGTTCCGGAGTAGTAGCAAGCTACCAAGGCTCAGTGGAAGCACTAGGAGACATTTCCCGGTAAGAGAGGGTACCAAGGATAAACAACTAGTTAGTCAGATCCCACACATACCAAGCATTTCAATAACGTACACTCAATATGCTCGATATGTGCAAATACAACATGGCATCACAACATGACTCTACAACTCAAGTATTTCATTCAATAGGCTCCGAGGAGCGAGATAATACAAACATGGGTCTCATGACCCCACATTCAGAGCATACAAGTCAAGCACATGCGGAAGCTTAACATGTCTGAGTACAGACATCTACAAATGAAAAAGGCTGAGAAGCCTGACTATCTACCAGATCCTGCCGAGGGCACAAGATCGTAGCTGAGGTAACAAGCTAAATGTCGAAGTCCACGTGGAACTACTAGTGAGACTGAAGTCTCTCTGCAAAAATATAAAATAGGCAAACGTGAGTACAAATGTACCCAACAAGACATACATCAGAACTAATTACATATGCATCATTATCAACAAAGGGGATGGTGGAGTTTAACTGCAGCAAGCCAGCTTTGACTCGGTGGCTATCCTGAACTACGACTGCAAGCGACTCTTTGAGGTGGCGCACACGAGTCCACATATTCACCAACCAATACGCCACTATGGATCCGCTCTCGTCTCCCTACGAGAATGCCATCCATAGCACTCACGCTTATCTTGCGCATTTTAAAGTATCCACTTTCACTTGTCTATGAACTGTTATAGGCAACCCAGAAGTCCTTTACCGCGGACACCACTATTCGAATAGATGATGTTAACCCTGCAGGGGTGTACTTCTTCATACATGTTTCCACCACTTAGTGTCTGCACAAGACATGTGCTCGGCAGACTTCAAGCAAAAGCCGACATGGGTGTAGACCACGACTTACCTAAACACTGAAGTCTCTAGTCCAGGTTTATCGCCTATTCATGTTCCATCCGCAGGGAGTCCGGCCGAAGTTTCCCCATACGGCCCCGAACGATGTGTGCAGGGTTCCCGAGACACCAAACGGGCGCCCGGTACACCGTGCCACGTGCCTACCGCATCACAGCCCACCCCTCGGGTCAGCGCTGCCCACGGCCTCCAGCATACTACAAACACCAGAAACTACTTGCAACTCCTGGACAGAGGATAAGGGTGATTAAGAAGTCGAGCGAGGTCATATTTCAGGGCCCAATGCCTGGTAGTAGCTGTTTCATGGATCACAAACACAGAATCAGTTCCTAAGGACGGCTTCAATGAGACAACCCACCATGTACTCCTACATGGCCTCTAACTGCTACCTTTACCAAATCATGTTCACACACTTAGCTCACACACAATAGGACATGTTCACACACCTCTGATTCATCCCCGATGAATTAGACCTGACTCAACTTTAAGCAGTAGCATGCATGACAAACAAGCATGAATGAGTAGGCACAACAGGGCTCAAACAACTCCTACTCATGCTAGTGGGTTTCATCTATTTACTGTGGCAATGATAGGTCATGGAGAGGATAAAGGGTTCAGCTACCGCAGCAAGTAACAGATGAATCATTGTTGTCCTAATGCAATAAAAGAGAGTAGGAGCGAGAGAGTAGGATTGTATCGGAATGAACAAGGGGGTTTTGCTTGCCTGGCACTTCTGAAGATAGCATTGAGTCTTCATCAGTGTCAACGATCACAATGTCGATACAACGTCTACCGAGGGGGAACAACACCGACAAACAGAGAAGAAACACGATTAATGCAATGCACAATATGATGCATTCTATGACATGTCAATAAGAATGTGTTTTGGCTAATGCAAGCTAGAACAGATTGAGATGAGTCCATTTGAACCAAAGATTCGAATGCAAACCCATTTTAAGAGGTCATAATAGTGCATTAACTTGTTTCTCCTAAACAGCAAGGTTAATGTGTTCTAACATGCATGAAACCAGTGCAGATGGATAGATTGGATTTTTCTGATCATTTTTCATATATAATTTATTTCATTCTGGGTTACAGATTATTTTCTACGATTTTTAGAAGTTAGCACTATTTTCTGAAATTTCCTGAAAAGAAGTAAATCCAGAAATTACATTATTGCATCAGCATTACGTCATGCTGACCTCAGCAGGTCAACAGGCGCCACCCAGGTCAAACCTGACAAGTGGGGTCCACTGGTCAGTGACCCAGTGCCGATTACAGCGGCTGACACGTGGGACCAGGTCAACGGCCCCGTCAGCAGGGTCAAAGTTGACACCTGGGTCCCACTGGGTTAAGAACTAATCTAAACAGAAAATTAACTTAAGCTAAACAGGCACAGGGCCCACATGGCAGTGGTGCTAGGGGTGTTTAGCAGAGTCATTAGCGCTAATTAAACCAGGACTAGGCCGGCGGCTAATCGCCGGCGAGGCCAGAGGCGGCGGTGGGGCTCGGGATTGCGCTACGGGGCATGGTTCGAGCCGCGGCTAGGCGCGTCGGAGTGCCCTCGCCGGTGCGCGTCATTAGGTGGTGCTAGCCGGGCCTGTGGTGGCCGGAGGCATCGGCTACGATCTCGGCAGCGGCAGCCGGTGTTCGGGCAAAGGTGGTGCGACGGCTACGGCGTGCAACAGAAGGACCGGAGAGGGGGAGGAGGAGCATAAGCTCACAGCGGTTGCAGCAGGCGTCAAAGCGTGCTCGGGGAAGCTCGGGAGGCGGCGAATCAACGGCGACAATCTCCGGTGGCCGACGAGGGAAACAACGGCGGTGGCGGCGTTGCAGCGCGTCCGGGACCTCGTGGCTCGGTGGAGAGGAAGAGGGGGTCGAGGTGGAGCCTCTGGGCGCAACGACGAGGCGAGGCAGTGGCTGCGGCGGTGACGAACAACGGCGACGGTGGTCCTCGGGCGTCGCACGAGAGAGCGAGGGAGAGAGGCAGGGGGCGAATGAGGTGTCCACGGGGTCAGGGCGGCAACGTCGAGATCACCCAGGTGTCCAGGGGCGTGGGCGGCAAGCAGGTGGCGTCGTGGCGAGCTCGTGCTCGCCGGCGTCACCTCTGTGCCTGCCTGGCGAGGAAGAAGCAGCTGGCTGGCATGGGCCAGAACAGTGCTGGGCCTGCCAGGTGGGCCGGTCAGGTAAGTGTCCCAGGTAGGTATTCTCTCTCTCTTTTCTAAATTGTTTTCTCTTTCTATTTTTCTGTAACTTTGTGGCTTTTCTAAAAATGCTTAGGCACTTTCAAAAATCACCAAACTGCTCATGGCCACTAAATGGAATATATCCAGCATGGAACATTTTAGTTTGGAATTATTTGGACATTTAAAATATGTACTGGCATTTAAATGCCCAAATTCAAATACTATATGATTTAATTCAGAGCCCAAATATGTCATGGAAAAATGTGCAACACCTCTGGTTATTGTTTCCAACATTATCCAAAAATGATGAACATTTTTAAAAGCCATTTGGAAACACTGAGAAAAATTTAGTTGAACCTAGTGAATTCTTTTGATGCTAGGGTTTAGGCAATCCCCACTTCAGGTTTAACTGAAATTTAAACATGATGCAACACCAGATGCTAGCACTAGGCATTAATAGAACTAGGGATGTGACAACTCACCCCCACTAAACAAGAATCTCTTCCCGAGATTCAAGCGTAGGGTAAGATGAAAGGGGAGCGCAACTAACACAATCTTCACGATCCAGGTTGCACTTCAAATGAATGTTGATTCGATCACCATCATTGTCTCGATGTCTTGCTCCAGGAACTCCTACCAACATGACAACGAGAGGGAAAAGAAACTCTACAAGGATTGATCTTCTCGAAGATCGAGCAACTCAGGATGCACTCACGGAATGAGACATAGAAACATCTCATGAGCTGAGACGCGAAGCACACATCTAGAGGAATGGAGTGAAGCAGATGACGAAGGTCCACTAGGTAGACAACAATTTCACGCTTAAGAAGGTGGTGAACGGATGTCAACGTAGCGAGGAGTTGGGTTGCCATGATACCATAACGAGACATCTTGGAGGAGGGTGACTCGTAGAAATATCCCCTTAAGTGGCAAAAAGAATTACCTTTGATTCCGAGATCATTGAAATTCTTTATACCAGTTTAAGGCAAATCAAAATCGATCATTTGGAGGAGTTCGGTGGAATGACATACCCGGACCAGTATGGATGATGTGGATTACCTTGTTGAAGACAACACAAGGGTTGATTTTGCTTATCACCAAAAATGGATGGGACCCAAGGTAGGATGGCACAATGACGGTGCAAGCTGGGAACAAAACACAAATGATGGGAATGATTCTAGTAACTGGGAAGAAACTCAACAGCAGAGAGTGAGTCCACTGTTTGAAAATTTATAGCATAATCGAGGAAGCTAGGAGCAATCCTAGTTATGACGATGATAACACCTAGTGCTTGTGCGTGCTCTCAAGAACTTGAGCATTTCCATAATCATCAAGGTTTTACCAATATCCGTGTCAAGGATCCTGGCAACACAACGTACTACCATGAAGAATACCGATGGAAGATGCAGATGCAAAGGAAGATAACACCTTCTCAGATTTCACCTTGGCGGGGCCAAGGGAACAAAATCTGGATGATCGACCGAGAAACATTTAGCACTCCGCTTCTAATGTTCTCCTTGATGTGCTAGCGTAATCCATTCATAGATATGGTTTGATATCTAGAACATCAAGTAAAAGGTCGGACTTCGGGATCTCAAAAATCCATAAGGGTCAACTAGGGGTAAATCCCACAAAATCCTTATGGGGAGGTAGCCAACTTTCTCAATCAAGAGCCTACAATAATGGGTCTTCCGGCTAGATGTGTTGGCCACGACATCCATTTTACCGGGTTACAAAGAGACCAATATTATAGTTCTTGGGAAAGTGTTCCAACCATCATATCTGCCTGAGATTCAGATCTGGCTGGTGTCGGGATATTCTAGACTCATCGAATCTAGAAAGAAAAATGATAGTTTGCAACACAAATCGATGAGGCGACATTGCGAGATTCTCGGGAAATGAACTACAGTAGTAAGCTCCAAAATATGAGTTGATCTTGCTACAAACATGTGAACACATTGTCCGAGACAAACATGACCACATAGTAGTCTTATAATAAAACACTACCGAGCTCAGGAGGGGAACAATCATCGAGGATATCGAAGTCCTTGCATAAGGTATACTCTTAAGAAGGAACTTCTTCTCCTTGAACAAATCAATCGGTGGCTTGGTGTGCTAGGGATACGTATAGAATGAAGGTTGCATGTCTCCAAACCACGGAATACTTCGCACGTATGCATGACCGATTTGGGATGATTCCAAAGGAAGCAAAATTGACTTTCTCGAGTCCATGGCGGCAACTTGCATCAAATGCACATGAACTGGAGGAAGTCACTTCTTACATCCGAACATATGCTTCATGAGCTAGCATGAACAAATGCTTTCAAAAGTTTCCAACACTAGCTTAATGTTCAGCAAAATTATGGAGAAGACAAGGATGTTGTCGATGGGCTCAACAACAATTCATCCAGGTTTCCATAAGAATGGAATTCCATAATTATGAGAACAAGTGATAGTATTGGTCAGACCAAAGGATATAATGGTGTATGCTCGAGGGATCAACCACGAGTAAGACAACATTACGAACATCGTTGGTTCTGATTTGATTTTAGGATAACCCATACTCAAATCAAGGTTTTGGTAAGACAATAGATCCAATAATTTACCACGAGGTTCACTCAAGGAAGATATCATCTACCTTCAACACATACACACACAAGATATCCCTTAAGATGAACTAAGTTGGACAAGCTTTCATCTTCCAACTCTCCAAGTTGTTGTTTAGCTTAACCAACTAGCTCAGGGGTACTCAACACAGATTCTTGGAGAAAGGGTGGTTACCAAAACCAACTTGATCACGAACTCAGCATAGCGGTCAGGTGGCAACCTGGTGATACTTCCGAGAAGATATTTGGAAAATCACGAACAACCGACATGTTACTAAGCTCGGGAACAATCTTTCTTTTCAGGGCAAGACGATGTGATGAAACAAGCAAGGATTGACACTATCCTAACTCATTGATTGAAAAGTGCACCGGGAATAAGGACTAGGTAGCACGATCAACCTTAGGGTGATGATTCAGTAACCAACACGCTAAGAATGAGGTTATTGTCCATTTAACTACCAAACAACAGAGTTGCTAGGAGTATAGATTTCACACATCACGTTTCACTTGGCGGCGTTCCGGTTGCAACAACACGGGAGCCGAGAAATGAATAATGAGGGCGAGAAGTATCACTGTATCAAGAGTTGATAGAATGGTGTGCAATTCCCATGATAATCTTAATATAAACATGGTAATACTGCAAGGTAGAGCAGAACAAAAGCTGGATTAGCAATTAGATCTGCGGAGCACAACTACTTTGACCCAATCCTGGGAAAGGATGAGGTTCTGAGTTTGTTTCTCCTAGTCATTCCAGAATAGAATGGCTTGACGGACCACATGGGTAATAGGCATCGATAAACGAATGCACGCATACTCTTGACTATCAATTGATAGACAAAGGTCAGAGGACAACTAAAGAGGGCAACTCAAAGGAACATATGTTTTTCTGAGTTATGGATGCATGGATTAGAATGTCGAACGAGTTCAACATATTTCTTTCGGACAACCCATGCAGAAAAGTAGAACTGGCAGAGTCGCAATATAGAATGGAGAACACATCGAGATACTCCTGTCGTGATCTTTTGATCCAACAAACATCTGCCGTAAGTGGTTCATAGTATTTGGAAGAAAGGAATACCACGAACTTCGAGGACTAACGGAAAGGTTACTAATAACCTAAGGGAACTAGCAATTACTATCAACATGAAGTAAGTAGGGTGAATCTCGGGTTAAAAAACCCAGGAGTAGAATACCTACTAACTAAATGGCATCACAGGATGCTTTCGAGAATAAAGGCCAGAATCATCACACTGGGACACAAATCATGTCTAGATTACTAGATGGCACTCTAAGAAAGTTAGGGTCATAATAATAACTCCAACATATATGTCGAGGCCATAGAGTACCTCAACTCACTGATTTGTGTGATTAATCTGACCAAAGGGACATCGGGAACGGGAAGATGGGATTTGCAAATGCATCAGACTATTTAGAAACCTGGGATGACTCGGACATCATAACGGTTGTAAATGCTCAAAAGATTTGAGACATGCTACAAAAATGGTGGCATAACCACTCAGAGGCACAATATCATGGGTTTGAGATCAACAGTTAACATACGTAAATAGTAGGAACTGAAATAAAGCTTAGATCCAACAGTCCTATGAGTCTACGGATTAGTAACATGTGATCCTGATAGATAGATGAGAAGGCCTAGTTCTTAATCCCCGTAGAAGAGAAGAGGTTGACTCAGATCAGAAGGCCATGAGGTATAAGGAGTAAAAAGAGCCTTACGTTCCATCCCACAATCAATTCCCTTACATAACTAAAGAATTTCTAGACTCAACTTCGACCAGTTTTGCTTGGAAATCTTACAGGCAGTCAAGCTCTGATACCAAAGCTGTCAGGACCCCGATCCTAAGTCACATCGATTTAGCATGTAACATATCATATCACTTTGCGGCCTCACACATGGTATTCCCACGGGTGCCACCTTACCTGGCCCGACACCGTTTGCGCCTTTTGGCTCACGTATATGATAGTGCCGCTAGCATCCATATGACAAAGAACCCGGGCTGACATGGCTAGTCATGAACCCAAAGTGGCACTAACTTATAGGGACAGGCATACATGACCCAGCAACGAACGTGTCGGTCATCAGCGAGTGAATCCGGGCTGTAGCAACTGGGCTAGCAGGACTCCGGTAAACCGGGTTCTAGCAGGCTAACAGGACTCCGATAGACACCGCATGACATTTCCCCGAAGGGACAGACACAGGAACGAAGAAGGACACATGTCGGCCAGCCTAAGTGTTCCGGAGCAGTAGCAAGCTACCAAGGCTTAGTGGAAGCACTAGGAGACATTTCCCGGTAAGAGAGGCTACCAAGGATAAACAACTAGTTAGTCAGATCCCACACATACCAAGAATTTCAATAACATACACACAATATGCTCGATATGTGCAAATACAACATGTCATCACAACATGACTCTACAACTCAAGTATTTTATTCAATAGGCTCCGAGGAGCGAGATATTACAAACATGGGTCTCATGACCCCACATTCAGAGCATACAAGTCAAGCACATGTGGAAGCTTAACATGTCTGAGTACAGACATCTACAAGTGAAAAAGGCTGAGAAGCCTGACTATCTACCAGATCCTGCCGAGGGCACAAGATCGTAGCTGAGGTAACAAGCTAAACATCGAAGTCCACATGGAACTACTAGTGAGACTGAAGTCTCTCTACAAAAACATAAAATAGGCAAACGTGAGTACAAATGTACCCAGCAAGACTTACATCAGAACTAACTACATATGCATCATTATCAACAAAGGGGATGGTGGAGTTTAACTGCAGCAAGCCAGCTTTGACTCGGTGGCTATCCTGAACCACGACTGCAAGCGACTCTTTGAGGTGGCGCACACGAGTCCACATATTCACCAACCAATACACCACTATGGATCCGCTCCCGTCTCCCTACGAGAACGCCATCCATAGCACTCATGCTTATCTTGCGCATTTTAAAGTATCCACTTTCACTTGTCTATGAACTGTTATAGGCAACCCAGAAGTCCTTTACCGCGGACACGGCTATTCGAATAGATGATGTTAACCCTGCAGGGGTGTACTTCTTCATACAAGTTTCCACCACTTAGCGTCTGCACACGACATGTGCTCGGCAGACTTCAAGCGAAAGCCGACGTGGGTGTAGACCACGACCTACCTAAACACTCAAGTCTCTAGTCCAGATTTATCGCCTATTCAGGTTCCATCCGCAGGGAGTCCGGCCGAAGTTTCCACATACAGCCCCAAACGATGTGTGCAGGGTTCTCGAGACACCAAACGGGCACCCGGTACACCGTGCCACGTGCCTACCGCATCACAGCCCACCCCTCGGGTCAATGCTGCCCACGGCCTCCAGCATATTACAAACACCAGAAACTACTTGCAACTCTTGGACAGAGGACAAGGGTCATTAAGAAGTCGAGCGGGGTCGTATTTCAGGGCCCAATGCATGGTAGTAGTTGTTTCATGGATCACAAACACAGAACTCAGTTCCTAAGGACGGCTTCAGTGAGACAACTCACCATGTACTCCTACATGGCCTCTCACCGCTACCTTTACCAAATCGTGTTCACACACTTAGCTCACACACAGTAGGACATGTTCACACACCTCTGATTCATCCCCGATGAATCAGACCTGACTCAACTCTATGAACTAGTAGGCATGACAAACAAGCATGAATGAGTAGGCACAACAGGGCTCAAACAACTCCTACTCATGCTAGTGGGTTTCTCCTATTTGCTGTGGCAATGACAGGTCATGCAGAGGAGAAAGGGTTCAGCTACCGCAGCAAGTAACAGATGAATCGTTGTTGTCCTAATGCAATAAAAGAGAGCAGGAGCGAGAGAGTAGGATTGTATCGGAATGAACAAGGGGGTTTTGCTTGCTTGGCACTTCTGAAGATAGCATTGAGTCTTCATCAGTGCCAACGATCACAACGTCGATACAACGTCTACCAAGGGGGAACAACACCGACAAACAGAGAAGAAACACGATCAATGCAATGCACAATATGATGCATGCTATGACATGGCAATAAGAATGTGTTTTGGCTAATGCAAGCTAGAACAGATTGAGCTGAGTCCATTTGAACCAAAAATTCAAATGCAAACCCATTTTAAGAGGTCATAATAGTGCATTAACTTGTTTCACCTAAACAACAAGGTTAATGTGTTCTAACATTCATGAAACAAGTGCAGATGGATAGATTGGATTTTTCTGATCATTTTTCATATATAATTTCTTTCGTTCTGGGTTATAGATTATTTTCTATGATTTTTAGAAGTTAGCACTATTTTCTGAAATTTCCTGAAAAGAAATAAATCCAGAAATTACATTATTGCATCAGCATTACGTCATGCTGACCTCAGCAGGTCAACAGGCGCCACCCAGGTCAAACCTGACCTGTTGGGTCCACTAGTCAGTGACCCAGTGCCGATTATAGCGGTTGACACGTGGGACCAGGTCAACGGCCACGTCAGCAGGGTCAAAGTTGACACCTGGGTCCCACTGGGTTAAGAACTAATCTAAACAGAAAATTAACTTAAGCTAAACAGGCACAGGGCCCACATGGCAGTGGCGCTAGGCGTGTTTAGCAGAGTCATTAGCGCTAATTAAACCGGGACTAGGCCGGCGGCTAATCACCAGCGAGGCCAGAGGCGGCCGTGGGGCTCGGGGTTGCGCTACAGGGCACGGTTCGAGCCGCGGCTAGGCGCGTCGGAGTGCCCTCGCCGGCGCGCGTCGTTAGGTGGTGCTAGCCGGGCCTGTGGTGGCCGGTGGCGACAGCTACGAGCTCCGCAGCGCCGGCCGGCATTCGGGCACAGGTGGTGCGGCGGCCACGGTGTGCAACAGAAGGAACATAGAGGGGGAGGAGGAGCATAAGCTCACATCGGGTGAAGTAGGCATCAAAGCGGGCTCGGGGAAGCTCGGGAGGCGGCGAATCGACAGCGACAATCTCTGGTGGCCGACGAGGGAAACGACGGCGGTGGCGGCATTGCAGCGCGTCCGGGACCTCGTGGCTCGGTGGAGAGGAAGAGGGGGTCGAGGCGGAGCCTCTGGGCGTAACGACGAGGCGAGGCAGTGGCTGCGGCGGTGACGAACGACGACAACGGTGGACCTCAGGCGTCGCGCGAGAGAGCGAGGGAGAGAGGCAGGGGGGCGAATGAGGTGTCCACGGGGTCGGGGCGGTGACGTGGAGATCACCCAGGTGTCCAGGGGCGTGGGCGGCAAGCAGGTGGCGTCGTGGCGAGCTCGTGCTCGCCGGCGTCACCTCTGTGCCTGCCTAGCGAGGACGAAGTAGCTGGCTGGCATGGGCCAGCACAGTGCTGGGCCTGCCAGGTGGGCCGGCCAGGTAAGTGGCCCAGGTAGGTGTTCTCTCTCTCTCTTTTCTAAATTGTTTTCTCTTTTTATTTTTCTCTAACTTTGTGGCTTTTCTAAAAATGCTTAGGCACTTTCAAAAATCACCAAACTGCTCATGGCCACTAAATGGAATATATCCATCATGGAACATTTTAGTTTGGAATTATTTGGACATTTAAAATATGTACTGGCATTTAAATACCCAAATTCAAAAAATATATGATTTAATTCAGAGCCCAAATATGTCATGGAAAAATGTGCAACACCTCTGGTTATTGTTTCCAACATTATCCAGAAATGATGAACATTTTTAAAAGCCATTTGGAAACACTGAGAAAATTTTAGTTGAACCTAGTGAATTCTTTTGATGCTAGGGTTTAGGCAATCCCCACTTCAGGTTTAAGTGAAATTTCAACATGATGCAACACCAGATGCTAGCACTAGGCATTAATAGAACTAGGGATGTGACACACCATCCCCGGAGGGCTGCATGGGCCAAGTGTGGGGACCAGCCCCAGGTGGGCTAGTGCGCCCCCCCCCCCCATAAGGGCCCAAGGCGCCTAAGGTTTGGGGGAGGGGGTGCACCCACCTAACTTGGGGGGCAAGTTTTCCCTCTCCCCCCCTTAGCCGCACCCTAGATGAGTTTGGGCTGGCCGCCGCCCCTAGGGGTGGAACCCTAGGTGGGGGCACAGCCCTCCCTCTCCCCCTATATATACTTGAGGGTTTTGGGGCTGCCAACAGATGAGTTTTGACCTCTCCCTGGCGCAGCCCTACCTCTCTCCCTTCTCCTCTCCCGCGGTACTTGGCAAAGCCCTGCTGGATTGCCACGCTCCTCCATCACCACCACGCCGTTGTGCTGCTGTGGGACGGAGTCTTCCTCAACCTCTCCCTCTCTCCTTGCTGGATCAAGGCATGAGAGACATCACCGGGCTGTACGTGTGTTGAACGCGGAGGTGCCGTCCGTTCGGCACTAGGATCTTCGGTGATTTGGATCACGATGACTACGACTCCTTCAACCCCGTTCTCTTGAACGCTTCCGCTTAGTGTTCTACAAGGGTATGTAGATGCACTCTCCTTCCCTTGTTACTGGTTTCTCCATAGATAGATCTTGGTGACACGTAGGAAAATTTTGAATTTCTGCTACGTTCCTCAACAGTGGCATCATGAGCTAGGTCTATTGTGTAGATTCTTTGCACGAGTAGAACACAAAGTAGTTGTGGGCGTTGATTTTTTTCAATATGCTTACTGTTACTAGTCCAATCTTGTTTCGACGGTATTGTGAGATGAAGCAGCCCGGACCGACCTTACACGTACACTTACATGAGACAGGTTCCACCGACTGACATGCACTTGGTGCATACGGTGGCTAGCGGGTGCCAGTCTCTCCCACTTTAGTCGGAACGGATTCGATGAAAAGGGTCCGTATGAAGGATAAATAGCAATTGGCATATCACGTTGTGGTTTTGCGTAGGTAAGAAACGTTCTTGCTAGAAACCCATAGCAGCCACGTAAAACATGCAAACAACAATTAGAGGACGTCTAACTTGTTTTTGCAGGGTATGCTATGTGATGTGATATGGCCAAGAAGAATGTGATGAATGATATGTGATGTATGAGATTGATCATGTTCTTGTAATAGGAATCACGACTTGCATGTCGATGAGTATGACAATCGGCAGGAGCCATAGGAGTTCTCTTAATTTATTGTATGACCTGCATGTCATTGAACAAATGCCACATAATTACTTTACTTTATTACTAACCGGTAGCCATAGTATTAGAAGTAATAAGTTGGCGAGACAACTTCATGGAGACACGATGATGGAGATCATGATGATGAGGATCATGGTGTCATGCTGGTGAGGATGATGATCATGGAGCCCCGAAGATGGAGATCAAAAAGGAGCAAAAATGATATTGGCCATATCATGTCACTATTTGATTGCATGTGATGTTTATCATGTTTATACATCTTATTTGCTTAGAACGATGGTAGTAAATAAGATGATCCCTCATTAAAATTTCAAGAAAGTGTTCCCCCTAACTGTGCACCGTTGCGAAAATTCGTCGTTTCGAAGCACCACGTGATGATCGGGTGTGATAGATTCTTACATTCACATACAACGGGTGTACGCCAGATTTACACACGCAAAACACTTAGGTTAACTTGACGAGCCTAGCATGTACAGACATGTCCTCGGAACACAAGAGACCGAAAGGTCGAGCATGAGTCGTATGGAGGATACAATCAACATTAAGATGTTCACTGATGATGACTAGTCCGTCTCACGTGATGATCGGACACGGCCTAGTTGACTCGGATCATGTAATCATTTAGATGACTAGAGGGATGTCTATCTGAGTGGGAGTTCATTAGATGAACTTAATTATCCTAAACGTAGTCAAAAGCCCTTTGCAAATTTTGTCATAACTCGCGCGTTAGTTCTACTGTTTTAGATATGTTCCTAGAGAAAATATAGTTGAAAGTTGACAGTAGCGATTATGCGATCAGTAGAAAGCTTATGTCCTTAATGCACCGCTCAGTGTGCAGAACCCCAAACATCGTCTGTGGATGTTGCGAACATCGGACATACATGTTTTGATAACTACATGATAGTTTAGTTACACGGTTTAGAGTTGAGGCACCAAATACGTTTTCGAAACATCACAGAACATATGAGATGTTTCGAGGGCTGAAATTGGGATTTCAGGCTCGTGCCCACGTCAAGAGGTATAAGACCTCCGACGATTTTCTTAGCCTGCAAACTAAGGGAGAAAAGCTCAATCGTTGAGCTTGTGCTCAGATTGTTAGAGTGCAACAATCACTTGAGTTGTGTGGGAGTTGATCTTCCAGATGAGATAGTGATGTTTCTCAAAAGTCATTGCCACCAAGCTGCTAGAGCTTCGTGATGAACTATAACATATCAGGGATAGATATGATGATCCTTGAGGTATTCACAATGTTTGACACCGCGAAAGTAGAAATCAAGAAGGAGCATCAATTGTTGATGGTTGGTGAAACCACTAGTTTCAAGAAGGGCAAGGGCAAGAAGGGATACTTCATGTAACGGCAAATCAGCTACTTCTCCAGTGAAGAAACCCAAGGTTGAACCCAAACCCGAGACTAAGTGCTTCTATAATAAGGGGAACAGCCAATGGAGCAGGATTACCCTAGATACCTGGTAGATAAGAAGGCTGGCAAGGTCGATAGAAGTATATTGGATATACATTATGTTAATGTGTACTTTACTAGTACTCCTAGTAGCACCAGGTATTGGATACCGGTTCGGTTGCTAAGTGTTAGCAACTCGAAATAAAAGCTACGGAATAAACGGAGACTAGCTAAAGGTGAGCTGACGATATGTGTTGGAAGTGTTTCCAAGGTTGATGCGATCAAACATCGCACGCTCCCTCTACCATCAAGATTAGTATTAAACCTGAATAATTGTCATTTGGTGTTTGCGTTGAACATAGATATGATTGGATTGTGTCTATCGCAATACGGTTATTCATTTAAGGAGAATAATGGTTACTCTATTTATTTGAATAATACCTTCAATGGTCTTGCACCTAAAGGAATGGTTTATTGAATCTCGATCGTAGTGATACACATTTTCATGCCAAAAGATATAAGATAGTAATGATAGTACCACTTACTTGTGGCACTGCCATGTAAGTCATATTGGTTTTGTTTTCTTTCACTAACGGAGCTTATAAGATTTCCTGTTGAGTTTTGTGTTGTGAAGTTTTCAAGTTTTGGTTAAAGCTTTGATGGACTATCGAATCAGGAGTGGCAAGAGCCTAAGCTTGGGGATGCCCATGGCACCCCAATATATTCAATAATAGCCAAAAGCCTAAGCTTGGGGATCCCCCGGGAAGGCATCCCCTCTTTCGTCTTTGTTCATTGGTAACTTTACTTGGAGCTATATTTTTATTTGCCACATGATATGTGTTTTGCTTGGAGCGTCGTGTATTATATTAGTCTTTGCTTTTTAGTTTACCACAATCATCCTTGCTGTACACACCTTTTGGGAGAAGCCTACTTGATTAGAATTTGCTAGAATACTCTATGTGCTTCACTTATATCTTTTGAGCTTGATAGTTTTTGCTCTAGTGCTTCACTTATATCTTTTAGAGCACGGCGGTGGCTTATTTTTGTAGAACTTGCTAGTCTCTCATGCTTCACTTATATTATTTTGCGAGTCTTTTAGAACAGCATGGTATTTCCTATGGTTATAAAATTGGTCCTAGAATGGTAGGCATCCAAGTTGGGTATAATAAAAACTATCATAGGAAGTGAATTGGATGCTATGATCAATTTGATACTTGATAATTGTTTTGAAATATGGAGGTAGTGATATTAAAGTCATGCTAGTTGGGTGGTTATGAATTTAAAGAATGCTTGTGTTGAAGTTACCAAGCCCCGTAGCATGCACGTATGGTTAAAGTTGTGTAACAAATTTGAAACATGAAGTGTACCGAGCTTGTGCATCCTTATGAGTGGCGCTCGGGGACGAGCGATGGTCTTTTCCTACCAATCTATCCCCCTAGGAGCATGCGCGTAGTGCTTGATTTTTGATGACTTCTAAATTTTTGCAATAAGCATATGAGTTCTTTTGACTAATGTTGAGTCCATGGATTATACGCACTTTTACCTTTCCACTATTGCTAGCCTCTTCGGTACCGTGCATTGCCCTTTCTCACATTCATAGTTGGTGCAAACTTCGCCGGTGCATCCAAACCCCGTGATACGATACGCTCTATCACACATAAACCTCCTTATATCTTCCTCAAAACAGCCACCATACCTACCTATTATGGTATTTCCATGTCCACTCCGACATATATTGCCATGCAACTTTCCACCGTTCCGTTCATCATCATCATGACATACTTTACTTTTGTCATATTGCCATTGCATGATCATGTAGTTGACATCGTATTTGTGGCAAAGCCACCATGCATAATTTTCATACATGTCACTCTTGATTCATTGCACCATCCCGGTACACCGCCGGAGGCATTCATATAGAGTCATATCTTGTTCTAGTTTCGAGTTGTAATTCATGTGTTGTAATCAATAAAAGTGTGATGATCATCATTATTAGAGCATTACCAAAAAGAAAAAAAAGAAAGGCCAAAATAAAAAAAGGCCAAAAGAAAAAAAAGAAAAAAAATAAAAAAAATAAAAAAAATAAAAAAATAAAAGGGGCAATGTTACTATCTCTTTTTCCACACTTGTGCTTCAAAGTAGCACCTTGTTCTTCATGTAGTGATTCTCATATATTGTGCTTCAAAGTAGCACCATGTTTTTCATATAGTGAGTCTCCTAGGTTGTCTTTTTCATACTAGTGGGAATTTTTCATTATAGAACTTGGCTTGTATATTCCTACAAAGGGCTTCCTCAAATGCCCTAGGTCTTCGTGAGCAAGCAAGTTGGATGCACACCCACTAGTTTTCTTTTGTTGAGCATTTATTTATAGCTCTAGTGCATCTGTTGCATGGCAATCCCTACTCCTCATGTTGACATCAATTGATGGGCATCTCCATAGCCCGTTGATTATCCTCGTCAATGTGCGACTTTCTCCTTTTTTGTCTTCTCCACACAATCCTCATTATCATATTCTATTCCACCCATAGTGCTATATCCATGGCTCACACTCATGTATTGCGTGAAGGTTGAAAAAGTTTGAGATTATTTAAGTACGAAACAATTGCTTGGCTTGTCATCGGGGGTATAGAAGTTAGGAACATCTTTGTGTGACGAAAATGAAGCATAGCCTAACTATATGATTTTGTAGGGATGAACTTTCTTTTGCCATGTTATTTTGAGAAGACATGATTACTTTGATTAGTATGCTTGAAGTGTTATTATTTCTTTTATCAATATGAACTTTTATTTTGAATCATTTGGATCTGAACATTCATGCCACAATAAAGAAAATTACATTGAGAATTATGCTAGGTAGCATTCCACATCAAAAATTCTGTTTTTATCATTTACGACGAGTAGGAATTGAGCTTGGGGATGCTTGATACGCCTCCAGTGTATCTATAATTTTTTTATTGTTCCATGCTGTTATATTACCCCTTTTGGATGTTTATGGGCTTTATTTTACACATTTATATCATTTTTTGGACTAACCTACTAACCGGAGGCCCAACCCATATTGCTGTTTTTTTGGCCTATTTCAGTATTTCGAAGAAAAGGAATATCAAACGGAGTCCAAATGGAATGAAACCTTCGGGAGCATGATTTTTGGAACGAACATGATCCAGAGGAATTGGAGTGCAAGCCAAGCAGCAGCCGAGGCGGCCACGAGATAGGAGGGCGCGCCCACCCCTACAGGGCGCGCCCCCCTGTCTTGTGGGCCCCTCGGGCGGCCACCGACGTACTTGTTCCTCCTATATATGCCTACGTACCCGGAAAACATCCAGGGAGCCAACGAAACATAATTTCCATTGCCGTAACCTTATGTATCCACGAGATCCCATCTTGGAGCCTTCGCCGGTGCTCCACAGGAGGGGGAATCGACCATGGAGGGCTTCTACATCAACACCATAGCCCCTCCGACGAGTTGTGAGTAGTTTACCACAGACCTTCGGGTCCATAGTTATTAGCTAGATGGCTTCTTCTCTCTTTTTGGATCTCAATACAATGTTCTCCCCCTCTCTTGTGGAGATCTATTCGATGTAAATTCTTTTTGCGGTGTGTTTGTCGAGATCCGATGAATTGTGGGTTTATGATCAAGTTTATCTATGAGAAATATTTAAATTTCCTCTGAATTCTTTTATGTATGATTTAGTTATCTTTGCATGTCTTTTCGAATTATCAGTTTGGTTTGGCCTACTAGATTGATCTTTCTTGCCATGGGAGAAGTGCTTAGCTTTGGGTTCAATCTCGCGGTGTCCTTTCCCAGTGACAGCAGGGGCAGCAAGGCATGTATTGTATTGTTGCCATCGAGGATAAAAATATGGGGTTTATATCATATTGCTTGAGTTTATCCCTCTACATCATGTCATCTTGCTTAATGCGTTACTCTGTTCTTTATGAACTTAATACTCTAGATGCAGGCAGGAGTCGGTCGATGTGTGGAGTAATAGTAGTAGATACAGGTAGGAGTCGGTCTACTTCTTGCGGACGTGATGCCTATATACATGGTCATGCCTAGATAATCTCATACTTATTCGCTTTTCTATCAATTGCTCGACAATAATTTGTTCACCCATCGTAATACTTATGCTATCTTGAGAGAAGTCTCTTGTGAAACCTATGGCCCTCGGGTCTATCTTTTATCATATAAGCTTTCAATCTACTTTTATTTGCATCTTAACTTTTTCAATCTATATTATAAAATACCAAAAATATATTTTGTGACACCCCAAAATTTTGGCCTTGTTTTAATGGAATAAAATTTTGCCAGGATTTAAAACTTTGAATTTTTTGAGCTCCATTTTGATTTTGTTTAAATCATTTCCTTCCCTGTTATGATGAGTTTTTCCCAAAAAGAAAACTTTTCAAAAATGTTGTTGGACTTGTTTAACCTCTCAAGAAAAACTTTTCTTTTATCAGTATAACTAATTAAATAATTAGGTTGCTTGATCTTTATTTTCTTGAAAAGGGTTTTCTAGGTTAAATGGCCATATTTGAACTACAACCATATGATAAATTTACTTAAAATTCCCACAAAAATTTGGAGATGTCATGTGATGTTTTTAAATCACTTTTATGCTAAAATATATTTCATTCATGAAATATTTTGAGCCCTACACTCAATTTTTCATCTCTGGTCCAGAGTGCTTTTTGCACTACAACCTATTTAAATATTTCTTTAAAACTTCTACAAAAATTAGGGGAGGTCAGTAGGAGCCTATTGTTTCACTTTGTGCAAAAACCTATTTATGTTCTTTGAAAAATTTGAGTGAATCAACCTCATCTTCATTCTGGACCAACTTGATGGTTTGTACAGCAACCATGTTTTTACTTGCTCTTTAACCCTTGATCATTTCTCCTACTTGTAGTCCCCCATGTTAAACCCTTAAGTCCAGGAGCATGCACCTTTTGGGTCACTTTTGGTTCATGAAATAATGTCATTTATTTCCTGTCCAGAATTGAAGTTTTGTAAAACTTGCACTAACAAGTTTCTGCTTTTGTCCAACTAACATCACCACTCTCTCTTTCTTCCACAGAGACACTGATCTGGAGATTTTGGCCACTCCAAGAAATGCCTAAGTGCCCTTAGCATTTTGTCAAACACCTTATGGGCATGAACAGTTTTGGCATGATTATAGATTTGTATGATGGACTTGTCCCTCTGTCCAAACCATGTTGTCCAATAGCCTACTAATGGTCTCCAACCCAGACCTGTGGTTTTGCACTTGATCCCTAGCAGTTTTGGCTACCCTGGCATTTCATCAAACACCTTCTGTGCATGCACTGGACGCGCCCAGAGCGCGCCAATTGCAGCCACGCGGCCGAGCCGACACGCTGGCCCCCTGGCTTTGGCCCACACGGCAGCACCTCGCCACACACTCCCCTTCTCACCGCAACACGCCAAGCAGCCCCGCCGTGCCCGACAGGCCAAGCGCTAGCCGCCGCCGCCGCCCGACAGCCTCTGGCCATGTCGGTGCCGCCCAAGCCACTCCCACTCGCCACCTGCCCCTGTGAGCAGTGCGTGCTCATCCACAGCTTCGTCCCCTAGCGCTCGTCGCTGCCACGTTGCCCTGCAAGCTACAGAGAGGAGATTCGCCGGAGAGCTTATCCGGCCGCCGCGGAACCGACCTCCACCGCCTATTTAAGGAAGCCCCGAGCGTCTCCGAGCCCTCAGGTAGCCTCACGCCGTCTCACTAGCACCCACATCGCCACCAATTGTAAGGGAGCAGGTCTTCTTCAACCTCTCCGGTCAGTTCGGCCACCGCCGCCTCCCGGCTCCATTCGGCGCAACGAGAACTTCCCCCTCTCCAATCTCTTCACCAGAAGCCTTCTCTGCCTCCCCTGAACACTTCCCCCTACTCCATTTCGATCGAGAACCATCGCCGCCCCGAAACCACTTTTCCCCGAAGCTTTCCTCCGCCGAGGAGCTCGCCGCCGACAGCACACGCCGTCGCCGCCGACCCAGTGACTACAAGCAGGATCGCCCTCGATCCGCGGATCCATCCCCGCCCTCCAGAGGCCGCGAGGAGCCGCCACTCGCCGACGTTGGTCGCCGGAGTCCCGCCTCCGCTCGGGACAGAGGGAGAAGGAGGAGGGGCGGACTAGTCAAACCTGACTAGTGGGCCACCTAGGACCCACTGCCAGTGACACCCCGCGCCATCCACGTGTTTAAGTGAAGGCGTAAACTTCAGGAGTACGCCTCCTCTATACCGAAAGCGTATTTCTATCTGAATCGGTTTCTTTTCTGTTTTATTTTAAATAACAGATTTTGACCACATCTTTGACTGGCTATAACTTTTTAAATATAAGTCCAAATGAGTTGATTCTTTTTCCTACCTTCCTCAAATTTGATCTAGTTTATTTTAAGATTTATTTGAAAAAATTTCAAACAACTTTTTGGTTCTGTTTTTGAAATGTGTGTTAATTCAAATATATTTTTAAATAGGATTTTGGGGAGAGAGAAGAAACTTTCAAAAGTTTTGGAGTGCACCCTGCCTTTCCACACATTGAAGGCAAGCATTCTGAACCCCGGCATAATATTTTTGGTGTGATCGATTGATACATTTATAACACCACCGCATTTTGAAGGACTTGTTATTTCATGTGATGATCATATGCATGGGTGCATGTTGTTGATTTCCATGCTGTTGGAAATGGACTCACTTGTGATGATGATCACCCTCATGTGCCTTGCATGCATAC
Source organism: Triticum aestivum (assembly GCF_018294505.1). NCBI lineage: Eukaryota > Viridiplantae > Streptophyta > Magnoliopsida > Poales > Poaceae > Triticum > Triticum aestivum. The sequence continues at coordinate 356,533,437 of NC_057804.1, forward strand.
CGGCAGGAACCCGGGAAAACCTCGGCCTTGGGTAGGCATGAGTTTGTCGCCGGTCTCCGTCGGGACGGTGATGTCTGGTATGGCATGGTAAGGTGATATGAGCGGTGACTTTGTTGGATGAAATATATGCGTCATGCTAGTCATGCAGGGAATACTTGAACCTCCTGAGTCGACCGTAGATCCAGTCTTGTTCCAGTAACCCCCATACTTGTTTCGTACTACCACTCATCTCTACAGCAAGTAGAGTGCGGTTCAGTAAGTTGGCAACCTCTTTCCAGCACACACCGTACAGAGAGGCCATGGTGGAAGATACCGGTTGTAGCTGGTAGGCAGGCCACCTGGTCCGGGGGCATGGGTGTTTCCGGTTGGGACCGAGAGGGGAGGCCACCCCTTAGAGCGCGCGATATAAATTTGATCCCATGCTATGCGAGGTTGTAGCCTCCCCACTTAGAGTTTGCTTAACAGGTGTCGTGGGTGATTCCAGACACGTGTGAGATAGGCTGGTGTGTGCAAGTTAGGTGTGTTTTCAACAAAAAGACCGTAGACGGAATTAGTCCCGATGGACTAAAGAGATCCGTTACTCGTGGGTAAAGAGTACACCCTCTGCAGAGAATAAACCTATTCGAATAGCCGTGTCCATGGTTAAGGATTATAGTCTGGGATGGGTCAGGTGTCGGTCTTAGTGTCGGTCTTCGGAGGTGAAACTGTTAACCAGAAAATGGAATTACTACTCGTGACTTGTGATATCTATGATGATTATTATTATTGTTGACTAACCCATGATATTATTGTTATTATCGAGTATCTCTGGGATGGTTCTACCTCCAGGGATATTCATTATGATTGTTTCTTTTAAAGCCCTTTATGTGGCGTCGCTCAGACGCCCGACTGTGGCATTTCTTTTAAAGCCCTTTATGTGGCGTCGCTCAGACGCCCGACTGTGGCATTTCTTTTAAAGCCCTTTATGTGGCCTCGCTCAGACGCCCGACTGTGGCATTTCTTTTAAAGCCCTTTATGTGGCGTCACTCAGACGCCCGACTGTGGCATTTCTTTTAAAGCCCTTTATGTGGCGTCGCTCAGACGCCCGACTGTGGCATTTCTTTTAAAGCCCTTTATGTGGCGTCGCTCAGACGCCCGACTGTGGCATTGCTTGTTATTTATTTCATAAATTTTAATACTGCTATGTATTGCATTTTTTTTATAAATAACCGCGTGCACGCATCAGTATTTTATTTACTATTTTTGACTGACATCATGAGCATAAAAATATTTTTAGCACATCATGGTTATATTATACCTGTGTTCATAATGTTTGCGAGTACATTCAAAGTACTCACTGGCTTGTCCTTGGCTATTGTCTTGGCCAGATTTTGCTCGCACGGAGAGGAGCGACGCGATGCCAGCCCCGGAACCCACTCAATGGAGATAGCAGCCTCACGAAGATAGGAATTAACATGGTCAGCTGTTCCCATGGGAAATGGAGTCCCATAGACACAGATGTTTCACAGCCCGCTTCCGCCATCAACCACTAGAAACCATTTGTTGTACTCACAGGCCAGAATGGCCTTGTACTACATATTTTGTATTTTGCTTGGAATTTCTGTATCAAGTTGGAGCCTCATCAGCTAACAGTAATCCTGGGGCTGATGAGCACGACGGTCTTTTCTAGAAATTTATTACCCGGAAAACCCGGTCGCGACAGACTTGGTATCAGAGCCAGGCTGACCATTGGCTAATCCTATCTTAGCCAGGTCAATAAACTAGGCAAACCAACCCACCAGACCTTAACCAAACCCCAGCCATGCTTCTCGTGCAAGATAGCCACACAGTGAGCCAACACTTTTGGCAGTCGGTGCCCAACCTATCAACCTAACCTGTCACTCATGCGCCAGTGACCGGCCCCTAAATAGTCCTTTCTCGCAAGCGTTCGAAGGAAGATTCCGTCCCCTTTTCCCTATAAAAAGGGGCGCGCTAACACCAAACCAGCACACACAGCCGCTACCCCAAACCGAGCCACAATGCCTGGACCTATAGTGCACAACGAAACCACAGCAACCAACCTTGGAGGTTTTGTGACCATCTCGCAAACCTCACCCATCGTGCCTACGCGTTAGAGGAGCCACCAGAATATGTTGTGTATCAGGGACCCATGAGCGGTGAAGACCGCCAATTCTGGGCCACTGTGCACATTTACGGTAGGAGTCTAGCACCCGAGCGCCCCTACCGGTTCACCGGAAGAACAACATCCTTTGAGCCACAAGCCATCCAGCTAGCCGCTCGAGAGGCTATAGTTCATCTCAGACACTTGTCGCCCAGAGTTAACTGTCGCTCGTTCCACTACTACCCCAGACGTGAAGGGTATGGTAGACCACCCCAAGTTGCCAATGGAGATCACGAGACGGACCCCGCATTATTGCACCTAGTGCGCTATGTAAGTGCACTAGAGGCACTGTTCGACCAGATCACTGTTGATCTGATCGCAGCTCGTGGAGAGCTGGTTCGTCGAGCCCCGGCGAGAGAATAAAACGAGCCCAACACCGACAACCCAGTCGTGCTGTTTGGACAACTGATCGAGACCGCTAGATCTGCCCCAGCCATCGGCCAAGGTGCTGCGATAACCCCAGAAGTGCTTCGTCGCATATTGGGAGCACACTCCAACGGGGTTGTGGCCAACAATCCCCGCAATGGTCATTCTCACTACCCCGACACTGCAGTTCCTCCGCCATCTCCGACTAATCCCGGCAGAGAGACACGTGGAGAAGCCTCGACATCCACCAGGCATGCCCGTTTAGACATAAACGAGGTAGACTAAGCAGTATGAGTAGCACCAAGTTTCAATGTATCCTCGCTTTGTAATCACGCGACCGTATATATTAACGCAGCCTATCGTTGTGCCTCTGTCTTAATAGTAGCCTTGCAAAATTGGTCAGCGCATAGCTGCATATTTTTCCGGGCACAACTACCAAAACCAACCCGATGACAACCACAGTAACACGTCTTTTTATGAGATATGTGTATCTCTGACACTGACCCGACCTTTGGAGCTAAGCTGGCAAATTTTTACCTTTCACCACGGTAAAACGATCCAGCTCCATTGCTATATAAAGGCCACCTTGTGACCTTACCCAGCAACCCTCACTTTGTGCACAACACTCACGCTTTTTCCTGTCATGCCGAACCCCAGCATTCATCTGAGAACCCCAGATGCAACCCCAGGTAGCTTTGTCAAAATATTGTGGGATTTTACCCGCAGTACCATGGGTTCTACCCAGCCACCCCAGTACGAGCTGTTCAAATCGAGGATCACCCCATCCACCTCGGAATATTGGGCAGCAGTACACATTCCTCCTGTAGACCCCAACCAAGATCCAACGGAAGTTTCCTTCGTGGGGAAATCTACGCCAACCCCACACTTGGCCATAGAAGCTGCTGCGAAAGAAGCGATTGCTCGTCTTCGATCCGCAGTACCCTATGCCCGCGAACGAGGATATCATTACTTTCCGAGTCGTGCAGCACCCGGAGAAGTTACATCTTTTCCCGGTGGACGTATTGAGAGAGACCCAGTTCTGGCCAACCTTATCCAGTACATAATTGCTCAAGAGCATTTAAACCAGCGAGTGATGGATTATCTCCAGGGCCTCGCAGATTTAAATCCTCAGATTGCCATCGGCAGACCACTGAGACCCGACACGGAGAGACGCATACATCGACTGGTCAATCCACTGCCTCCAATTGAAGAAGAATGTATCCCTTTACCAGAGACATTTTATCAGGACCCCGCCCAGTTACCATTTTCATTTTAGACGTCACTACTGTATTTGTTCTTTGCAGCATTTATTTATGTGTGTGACTTATGCGTAATACCCTGAGTTTGTACGACGAGTCAATTATTTGGCTTCTGCTAATGTGTGTAGTTTTTGTTGTGGTTTATGCTCCTTTAAATTAACTGTTTTTCCCTCGCAAAACCCTGGAGCGAGATTTTATTTTCCCTGAGTTGCTACATCTTCACTTTCTCACGACGTGGATTATTTAATTTCACTCAGCACCACGAGCAGACTCACAACCATAATCATTCGGACACATACACTGTTTGCAAAACTTTGCAACGGTGTTACATCCAGCTAATCACCCCCCTAACAACAGTTAGCACCCAGCACACCCCATCTACTCCTCATGATCGCCACCACCGCGGAGAACCAACACCCGAGCCGCAGCATCGCGATACTCGTCGAAGATTATCGCGCACAGGAGCACAGAGAGCCCCAGGAGCGTCGCCAGCCCTCCGCATATCAGGATCACAAACCAGTCCGGCATCGCCTCCGCCATTAGAGCCTCGACCGAGCTTCTGTAAGCAGTAACGGAGAAAGGAGGAGGAGAAGTGAGGCCAGGTGTGAGGAAGAAGAGAGAGGCACCCCGGCCGTTTTTATAGCTCGAGCTCGGTGTACGGTGGGCGAAGTCCATCAACGCCGCTCGTCGCCGATCGCCGGTGTTCGGAGTCGAATCCGCGAGCAGTGCCGACAGCGCGCTGGCCCGCGAGGTGAGTGCACGCTGCACCGGCAGCTAGTCCGCCGCGCACTACCACGGTACGGCCTAGATGCCCTACACACTAGGCGTCGCCGGTGGAGAAAGCACGCGGGAGAGAGGAGGAAGAAAGGGCCAGAGGGAGAAGAAGAGGAGACTGACAGTGGACCCCGGGTCCACCTGTCGGCCAGAGAGAGCACTGTGCTCTCGGGTACGACCAGCGTATATTTAAATTTAGGAGTTATCCTAAATTTATATCCAGCATAGAAATCACCCGTTTTTGTCCCGAACCGTAGACTTTTCCGCGCAGCCCCAGTTTTTCACACTGTGGTTTTTCACCACTTATTGCCCTCTCACTGTAGCCACATCGTCATTGCGTAATTATTTTCTTAACACCGCTTTTAGCAAATCTCGAGGGCGAGATTTTTTTAAGGGGTTTAGTATTGTGACACCCCAAAATTTTGGCCTTGTTTTAATGGAATAAAATTTTGCCAGGATTTAAAACTTTGAATTTTTTGAGCTCCATTTTGATTTTGTTTAAATCATTTCCTTCCCTGTTATGATGAGTTTTTCCCAAAAAGAAAATTTTTCAAAAATGTTGTTGGACTTGTTTAACCTCTCAAGAAAAACTTTTCTTTTATCAGTATAACTAATTAAATAATTAAGTTGCTTGATCTTTATTTTCTTGAAAAGGGTTTTCTAGGTTAAATGGCCATATTTGAACTACAACCACATGATAAATTTACTTAAAATTCCCACAAAAATTTGGAGATGTCATGTGATGTTTTTAAATCACTTTTATGCTAAAATATATTTCATTCATGAAATATTTTGAGCCCTACACTCAATTTTTCATCTCTGGTCCAGAGTGCTTTTTGCACTACAACCTATTTAAATATTTCTTTAAAACTTCTACAAAAATTAGGGGAGGTCAGTAGGAGCCTATTGTTTCACTTTGTGCAAAAACCTATCTATGTTCTTTGAAAAATTTGAGTGAATCAACCTCATATTCATTCTGGACCAACTTGATGGTTTGTACAGCAACCATGTTTTTACTTGCTCTTTAACCCTTGATCATTTCTCCTACTTGTAGTCCCCCATGTTAAACCCTTAAGTCCAGGAGCATGCACCTTTTGGGTCATTTTTGGTTCATGAAATAATGTCATTTATTTCCTGTCCAGAATTGAAGTTTTGTAAAACTTGCACTAACAAGTTTCTGCTTTTGTCCAACTAACATCACCACTCTCTCTTTCTTCCACAGAGACACTGATCTGGAGATTTTGGCCACTCCAAGAAATGCCTAAGTGCCCTTAGCATTTTGTCAAACACCTTATGGGCATGAACAGTTTTGGCATGATTATAGATTTGTATGATGGACTTGTCCCTCTGTCCAAACCATGTTGTCCAATAGCCTACTAATGGTCTCCAACCCAGACATGTGGTTTTGCACTTGATCCCTAGCAGTTTTGGCTACCCTGGCATTTCATCAAACACCTTATATGCGTGCACTGGACGCGCCCAGAGCGCGCCAATTGCAGCCACGCGGCCGAGCCGACACGCTGGCCCCCTGGCTTTGGCCCACACGGCAGCACCTCGCCACGCACTCCCCTTCTCACCGCAACACGCCAAGCAGCCCCGCCGTGCCCGACAGGCCAAGCGCTAGCCGCCGCCGCCGCCCGACAGCCTCTCGCCATGTCAGTGCCGCCCAAGCCACTCCCACTCGCCACCTGCCCCTGTGAGCAGTGCGTGCTCATCCACAGCTTCGTCCCCTAGCGCTCGTCGCCGCCACGTTGCCCTGCAAGCTACAGAGAGGAGGTTCGCCGGAGAGCTTATCCGGCCGCCGCGGAACCGACCTCCACCGCCTATTTAAGGAAGCCCCGAGCGTCTCCGAGCCCTCAGGTAGCCTCACGCCGTCTCACTAGCGCCCACATCGCCACCAATTGGAAGGGAGCAGGTCTTCTTCAACCTCTCCGGTCAGTTCGGCCACCGCCGCCTCCCGGCTCCGTTCGGCGCAACGAGAACTTCCCCCTCTCCAATCTCTTCACCAGAAGCCTTCTCTGCCTCCCCTGAACACTTCCCCCTACTCCATTTCGATCGAGAACCATCGCCGCCCCGAAACCACTTTTCCCCGAAGCTTTCCTCCGCCGAGAAGCTCGCCGCCGACAGCACACGCCGTCCCCGCCGACCCAGTGACTACCAGCAAGATCGCCCTCGATCCGCGGATCCATCCCCGCCCTCCAGAGGCCGCGAGGAGCCGCCGCTCGCCGACGTTGGTCGTCGGAGTCCCGCCTCCGCTCGGGACAGAGGGAGAAGGAGGAGGGGCGGACTAGTCAAACCTGACTAGTGGGCCACCTAGGACCCACTGTCAGTGACACCCCGCGCCATCCACCTGTTTAAGTGAAGGCATAAACTTCAGGAGTACGCCTCCTCTATACCGAAAGCGTATTTCTATCTGAATCGTTTTCTTTTCTGTTTTATTTTAAATAACAGATTTTGACCACATCTTTGACTGGCTATTTTTAAATAGGATTTTGGGGAGAGAGAAGAAACTTTCAAAAGTTTTGGAGTGCACCCTGCCTTTCCACACATTGAAGGCAAGCATTCTGAACCCCGGCATAATATTTTTGGTGTGATCGATTGATACATTTATAACACCACCGCATTTCGAAGGACTTGTTATTTCATGTGATATGATCATATGCATGGGTGCATGTTGTTGATTTCCATGCTGTTGGAAATGGACTCACTTGTGATGATGATCACCCTCATGTGCCTTGCATGCATACCGGCAGGAACCCGGGAAAACCTCGGCCTTGGGTAGGCATGAGTTTGTCGCCGGTCTCCGTCGGGACGGTTATGTATGGTATGGCATGGTAAGGTGATATGAGCGGTGACTTTGTTGGATGAAATATATGCGTCATGCTAATCATGCAGGGAATACTTCAACCTCCTGAGTCGACCGTAGATCGAGTCTTGTTCCAGTAACCCCCATACTTGTTTCGTACTACCACTCGTCTCTACAGCAAGTAGAGTACGGTTCAGTAAGTTGTCAACCTCTTTCCAGCACACACCGTACAGAGAGGCCATGGTGGAAGATACCGGTTGTAGCTGGTAGGCAGGCCACCTGGTCCGGGGGCATGGGTTTTTCCGGTTGGGACCGAGAGGGGAGGCCACCCCTTAGAGCGTGCGATATAAATTTGATCCCATGCTACGCGAGGTTGTAGCCTCCCCACTTAGAGTTTGCTTAACAGGTGTCGTGGGTGATTCCAGACACGTGTGAGATAGGCTGGTGTGTGGAAGTTAGGTGTGTTTTCAACAAAAAGACCGTAGACGGAATTAGTCCCGATGGACTAAAGAGATCCGTTACTCGTGGGTAAAGAGTACACCCTCTGCAGAGAATAAACCTATTCGAATAGCTGTGTCCATGGTTAAGGATTATAGTCTGGGATGGGTCAGGTGTCGGTCTTAGTGTCGGTCTTCGGAGGTGAAACTGTTAACCAGAAAATGGAATTACTACTCGTGACTTGTGATATCTATGATGATTATTATTATTGTTGACTAACCCATGATATTATTGTTATTACCAAGTATCTCTGGGATGGTTCTACCTCTAGGGATATTCATTATGATTGTTTCTTTTAAAGCCCTTTATGTGGCGTCGCTCAGACGCCCGACTGTGGCATTTCTTTTAAAGCCCTTTATGTGGCGTCGCTCAGACGCCCGACTGTGGCATTTCTTTTAAAGCCCTTTATGTGGCGTCGCTCAGACGCCCGATTGTGGCATTTCTTTTAAAGCCCTTTATGTGGCGTCGCTCAGACGCCCGACTGTGGCATTTCTTTTAAAGCCCTTTATGTGGTGTCGCTCAGACGCCCGACTGTGGCATTGCTTGTTATTTATTTCATAAATTTTAATACTGCTATGTATTGCATTTTTTTTATAAATAACCGCCTGCACGCATCAGTATTTTATTTACTATTTTTGACTGACGTCATGAGCATAAAAATATTTTTAGCACATCATGGTTATATTATACCTGTGTTCATAATGTTTGCGAGTACATTCAAAGTACTCACTGGCTTGTCCCTGGCTATTGTCTTGGCCAGATTTTGCTCGCACGGAGAGGAGCGACGCGATGCCAGCCCCGGAACCCACTCAATGGAGATAGCAGCCTCGCGAAGATAGGAATTAACATGGTCAGCTGTTCCCGTGGGAAATGGAGTCCCATAGACACAGATGTTTCACAGCCCGCTTCCGCCATCAACCACTAGAAACCATTTGTTGTACTCACAGGCCAGAATGGCCTTGTACTACATATTTTGTATTTTGCTTGGAATTTCTATATCAAGTTGGAGCCTCATCAGCTAACAGTAATCCTGGGGCTGATGAGCACGACGGTCTTTTCTGGAAATTTATTACCCGGAAAACCCGGTCGCGACATATTTATCTTATCATACTATCTCTATCAGATCTCACTTTCGCAAGTGGCCGTGAAGGGATTGAAAACCCCTTTATCGCGTTGGTTGCAAGTTCTTTCTTTGTTTGTGTAGGTGCGTGGGAATTTTGAGGAGCCTCCTACTGGATTGATACCTTGGTTCTCAAAAACTGAGGGAAATACTTACGCTACTATTGCTGCATCACCCTTTCCTCTTCAAGGAAAACCAACTGAAGCTCAAGATGTAGCACGGGGGTCCTGTTGATTGGGAGGGGTGTGGCATACCGCAAAACGGAGGAAACAGTCCTCCTACGGTCGAAACGGGGGTCCTGATGATCGGGAGGGGTGTGGTGTACCGCAAAATGGACGGAACGGACTTGTGTTGGAGCGCTACGGTCGAAACGGGGGTCCTGTTCATCAGGAGGGGTGTGGCGTACCGCAAAACGGGACTCCACAGGATACTGTTCTTCTCCACTGTCGACCTCCTCCAGCCTCCATGGGCTACCGTCGACCTCCTCCAGCCTCCACGGGCTCCTGTTCATCCAGCCTCCACCGCGCGCTACTCCACCGGCTATTGTTCAACCACCCCTCCACGGGCACTCCTCCACCATCTACTGTTCATCCATCCCTCCACACCACGGGGTCCTGTTCATCCATAGGCAACGTCACCGCTCACTGTTCATCGACCCCCCCCCCTCCGCAATGCTCACTGTTCATCTAGAGAGGCAGTATCGATCGGCTTCAGTTAGCAGTAGTAGCGAAGGAATCGCTTGATCGAGTTCAGTTAGCAGCCATTGATCGATCGCTCGCATTCAGTAACGCATAGCTTGCAGTGCAATCGCTCGGGTTCAGTTAGAGCCCAACGCCTCGCTCGGGTTCAGTTAGAGCCAACACCTCGCACACACACGCGTACGTGTACGAGAGAAACGTGCATCGCTCGGTCCCCGACCGCCCACCTTAACCGGGAAAGCCCCGAAATTTTCCTCGCCCTCGCTTCTACCACGGTTTTTTCCGTCATGGATGGCCCAAAGAATGTCATGCATCTACGTCTCCGGCCCACCCAGGACGAAAACCCCATTTTCTGTCATGATTTTTTGTCATAGAAGTAGGAGCCCATGTAACATCCCAAATTTCCAATTTGGAATGCTATACATAGGTCATCCATTCATACCATATTTTATTGCATTTCTGCTCTGCAATCCTCGAAATCCTAAGCAACTCAAGGACCCTCGGAGATAGTTGGGGATTTTCCCGGTTTTCATATTTGATTCCTATCAAATAGTGAAACGAGGATTTTTGGTTTTAATTATTTTTCTTCCCGTAAAGTATTTCTTATAAAAATATATGAGAGGAGATAATATGACTTCTCCAAAATAAATGAAATATTGGAGGAAAAATATTCAAATCATTTGTTGGAATTTATTTGAGTTTATTTGGATTTTATTTGCTATAGAAAAATTGCTCATTTTAAAAATTGCATTTTAGGGGCCAAGAAAATGTTCATCTCATTCTAAATATTTTATTTAGACAGTGAAAATATGTTTTGGCATTTTTAGGCTTTTATATTATTTTCAAGGATTTTATTTCTGTCGGCGAAATTATTAAAAAAAACTTCGGGCACCGACTGGGCCAAAACCCAGCCGGGCCGACCCTACTCCCCCGCGCCGCCGCCTTCGTGCGCCCGCGCTGCCGCCGACTCGGACGAGGAGTGCGGCCGAGACTCCTCGTCGCCGCCGCGCCTTGCCCCCTCCTCCAAGACACCTCCCCCCTCTTTATAAGCCACCACCCCGCCGTCCCGAGCCGCTGCCGCCGCCACCCGCGCCAACCATCATCGCCCGCGCCTCGCCGCCGCCGCCGCTTGCCACCTGCGCCACCGCCGAGCCCGCCGCCCCCGAGCCGCCGCCCCGCTGCCCAACCCCGCCTCGCCAGAGCCACCTCGCCGGAGGTACCGCGCCGATCCGAGCCACCGTTTTTTTAAACCGTTCGGTTTTTCTTTAGAAACCATAGTTCGGTTTTTTTTAGATCGGTTCGCCGGTTTTTCTCGGTTCTTCTATTTAGCGGACGTTCATCCGTACGTTCGTCTAACGAACGGTATTTCTCCCGTTAGTTACAGATAACGAACGCTCGGTCGTTAGCCTGTTCGTCCATTTTCTTTTATCGGATTTATCTGCGATTATTTTCAGTCGCGATTTCTGATCCGATCATAGATTCTATTTTTCTTCGTGCTCCTTAGTCGGAATCAGGTGATTCAAATGCCTAGAGTTTTTTCTCGAGACCCTCTTTCTGTTTAATCAACTTAAACAAGATTTTGATACTGTAAAATTTGACTTTAGTCCAGATTAGTAAACGGATCTTGTTTCTTTCGCCGTTTGAGTTTTGTTGCTTCGTTTGGTTTGATTCTTTTTGCAAACCGGAGTTCTTAAGTTGAACTTTCTGGTCAATATCTTTTATTTGGAGTTTTGCTTGTGCATCTTTGCTAGTTGCTTATGTATGTTATTGTTTGTTTGCGATAGAATTCCTGGAGTGCGAAACATGTTACTACGAGTCTCTAGGATTCACGGATCGTCAGCAAGGCAAGTAACACATTGATCATACTCTTTCCATACCCAGTTTTGATTGCATTAGTTCAATCCTCAAACATTGCATGATTAAGATGTCATTAATTTGTGGTTTGGGAAGTAGTTGTTGAGGTAGAACCTATTGCCCTGTTTATTATCAAACCCTTGGGAGTTACTTTCTACGCGTTGCTTATATTGCCATGCTATGCTCGTAGACGTGGATTGGGTTTGAGTGTATCCATGACAGATGTGAGATTGTTAATTAATGGTTTACTTAAGGTGGCAACTTTAATACACATCTAGGTGGATTGAGGCACCTGGGGAACCCAGTATTGTCTGTATTTTTGGAAATCCCGGGGTACCCGTGTGATCTTCCTATGGACCGCCACCCAGGCTCAAAGGGAACTGAGATGATTCATGCTAGAAACTTCCGTGTGCAGCCACAAGCTACTATGGGCTCTAGCATAGTTGAGTAAGTTACGTGAAGCTCTTGAAGAGGTAGATTAGCAGGTAGTGGGTTTTGTAGGTTTGGTATGGTCTACCCGGAGTAGGGAGTTAATGTTTCTGAAATAATATGTCTCGGTCATCCGTTTCTCAAACACCATGCAATGCGAGAAACCCAACGGAAGCGATCGAGTCTTGTGGGGAAAAGTGCGCAAACCTCTATAGAGTGTACAATGTAATCATGGTTAGCCGTGTCCCCGGTTATGGACAATTCTTGAGTATCTAGTATTTGTGTTATCACATGTATCCCATCACTCTAAGTTAATATTGCTGGATTGTTAATTACTTTAATTTGGTATTGAGTTGGGGTTATACCTTCTCAATGTTTCAACCACCATGATAGTTAAATAAAATTTATTCCTTTGTTGTAGGGAAAAATTTTCTTTTCGCAAAACTATAACCATAGAGCTTTCCACCAGACAAATATGCATGTAGTGATAGCATTATTCTTTTCTTGCTCTACTATGTTATATTGCCAGCATATTCCATGTGCTGACCCGTTTTTGGGCTGCAACGTATTATGTTGCAGACTTTTCAGACGAGGAGTAAGGTTTGTTAGCTCGTTGCCATGTAGCTCAGCTATGCCGTTGGAGTTGATGGACTCACTTTACATTCCAAGCCTTCCACTGTTATCGCATTAGATGGCCTTAAGCCATATTATTGTAATAAGTTCTCTTTTGAGACATTCGATGTAATAAGTGTGTGATTGCTACTCTGTTATAAATCCTTCAAGTACTGTACGTGTCAGCATTACTGATCCCGAGATGACACTGAGGCACAGAGACTTGACTGTTTGAGGTCGGGTCGCTACAAGATGGTATCAGAGCACACGCTGAGTGTAGGACACGACCACTAAGATAAACCATAGGTCACTCTTCTCTACTCATTTCTGACTCCTCTCCCTTTTCCACTCTTAAGGATGACGGAGATGAAGAACAAGTCCGCGCAACCGGATGAGGATACACCTTTTGGATGCCACATGAAGGAAGTCACTAGGTACTTGAACATTGGAATACCAAGTTTCACCGGGACGTACAACACCACCTTACCAGAAGATGAGCGCTGGATGATTCAAGTACAAGTTCCAGAAAGGACGTTCTCGCCAACTTCTAAACTCATAGAATTTTCTTTCGATGCACCAACCTAGAGTCTAGGCAAGAGCATAGCAGCCCACATTACCATGGGATCACATTGGAGAAGTCTACAACAGGGAACTCAAGGACACTATCTATCAAATATGTGGGTGCCGAGACGAGCAATGGGAAATGATCAGCACTAGGAAGGATAGATCCATTGCAGCTTTTATCAAGGAACTAAACCAGCACATTCGATGTCAGGAGAACTAGACGTGCGCAGACATGATGGAATTGAAGAAGGCAAAGACTAGGATCATCGAGCTGGAGGAAGAACTCAAGTTCACACGCGATGGATATGAGGAGGAAATCAAGACACTACTGGAGAAGAACGAAGACATGGTTAAGAAGATCGGAATATTCATGGGAGGACCAGCACCGGGAGATGAAGATGACGACCCCACTTGCCCGGACAACTACATCATCATCGACGACACTGATTCTGGTCCTAGTGATGATGACTTTGAAGATGAAGCTGGAGCGGACATTATAGAATCTTCCACCGATCAAAATTTCTAGATGACCACCATATATTAGTAGTATTCCCCCATGTATTTAGTAGTAGTTGAGCACTTTTGCAATATTTCTAGACTATTGTATGCCCTTGCTTGATAGATTGAGTGATATGATTGTGTTTGTTTAATGTGCATATGGGTAGTCCTTTCTCGCTAGACCTTTTTTCTATTCTAAATCTCTTCCATCTAAACCCATCAGATGCCTCCGAGACGTGGCACCGGTTTTGCTTTCCCACCGGAGCTCACCCCGTTGATCCAGAAGGAGAATACTTTGATGCAATTGCTAGTTCAGAACCAGGGCAGCAAAAACAACAACAACAACAATAACAACAACCCGCCACCAGTGGACAACCTAGCCCCTTTTGTAAGGTTACAACCGCCGGTGTTTCCCAGTAGCACCAAGCCAATAGTTGCTGATGATTGGCTACACCGTATCGGAAGAGAGTTGACCACCGCAGGATGCACAGATGCGGAGAAGGTGCGTTTTTCCGCACACCAACTGGATGGACTTGCAGCATCATGGTGGGAGAATTTCACGACCACCTACCCTATCGACACTGTCACATGGGCTCAGTTTCAACAGGCTTTTTGTACTGCCCATGTTTCCACTGGAGCTATGCAGATGAAGAAGCAGGAGTTTCACAATTTACGCCAGGGGAACCGTACTGTTGGCCAGTACGTGGATGATTTTAGCAAGTTATCACGCTATGCCCCGGATGATGTGGCCACAGATGCCGCGAAGCAGGAGAAGTTTATGGAAGGGTTGAATGATGAGATGAGTATGCAGTTGATGGTGGCAACCTCCAACAACTACCAGGAGTTGGTAGATAAGGCTCTTATGATGGAAGGGAAGCAGCAGTAATTGAGAGCCATAAGAGAAAGTATGGACAAGGGAAGTATAACTCAGGAGCTCAGCAGAAGCCTCGCTTAACCCCGAACTCGGGAGGACTCATTCATAACCATGGACGTCACAACCACACTGGAGGAGGATCGCATAACCACAATGGTGGTAAGAATGGAAATGGGAACAGAGCTAACAACAATTAGAATCGCTCCAATCCAGCCACACCCGCCAAGAGAGACCTAAGTCAAGTTACTTGCTTTAAGTGCGGGAAGACTGAGCACTCTGCCAATGATTGCCCTGAAGGAAGGAACGGAAACGGAAAAGGGAGCGCCGGGAAGAAGCCTAATCCATTCAACAAAGGACAAGTGAACCACGTTAACGTGGAGGAGGTTGAAGAGCAGCCGGACGCGGTAATAGGTAAGTTTTTGGTTAAGTCATTTACCGCTCTTATTCTTTTCAATACTGGTGCATCACATTCATACATATCAAGGGGATTCATGGATAAGTTTAACCTACCAACCCAAACCCTGAGGACCCCTCTCTTAGTGAGCTCGCCAGGAGCAGAATATATGGCTAACCGATGGTGCAACCAGATACCCCTAACCATTGGTACCCATGTTTTTCCATCTGTCCTAATTATATTTGAGTCACAAGGATTGGATGTGATATTAGGTATGGACTGGATGTCAAAGTATGGAGGAAGTATTGACTGTGCTAGTAAGTCAATTTATCTCACCACCCCGGAGGGGAAAAGGATTAAGTACGTATCGAGGCATGTGCCTAGGAGGACCCAAGTGAATGCCCTCACAGGAGTTGTGCAAGAAGAAGTGCCTGTAGTAAAGGATTACCCGGATGTTTTTCCAGAAGAGCTACCAGGCATGCCACCGGATCGAGACATTGAGTTTTTGATAGAGCTATTGCCAGGTACACGGCCAATATCCAAGAGACCCTATCAGATGCCCGCAAATGATCTAGAGGAAATTACGAAACAGATCAAGGAGTTGTTGGAGAAAGGTTATATTCGAAGGAGTTCATCACCTTGGGGAGCTCCAGTACTTTTGGTCGAGAAGAAGGATAAATCCCTGAGGAAGGTTGTTGATTATCGGGCCTTGAATGAAGTAACGATTAAGAACAAGTATCCACTACCGATGATCAATGATCTGTTTGATCAGCTGCAAGGAGCTAAGGGGTTCTCAAAGATTGATCTACGATCAGGATACCATCAGTTGAAGACCCGAGAGAAGGATATACCAAAGACAGCGTTCACCACGTGGTATGGATTATACGAGTATACGGTCATGTCGTTTGGACTGACAAACGCCCCTGCCTATTTCATGAGTATGATGAACAAAGTGTTCATGGAGTATTTGGACAAATTCGTTGTGGTGTTTATCGATGATATTATGGTATACTCGAAGAATGAAGAGGAGAACTAGGAGCATTTGCGATTAGTTCTCGAGAAACTCAGGGAACACCAGTTATACGCCAAGTTCAGGAAGTGCGAATTTTGGTTGAAGGAGGTTGGATTTCTTGGGCATGTTATATCAGGAGAAGGTATAGCAGTAGACCCCAGCAAGGTTCAGTCGGTCACTGAATGGTTGGCACCCACTTCAGTTGGCGAGATAGGCAGTTTCCTTGGACTTGCGGGATATTATCGAAGATTCATTGAGAAGTTTTCCAAGCTTGCAAAGCCAATGACTGAACTATTGATGAAGGATACTAAGTTTAAATGGACAGAAGATTGCGAGGCAAGTTTTTAGGAGTTGAAGAAATGTTTGACTGCAGCCCCAGTGCTAACATTGCCAGATATACATCAGGAGTTTCAAGTGTATTGCGATGCCTCTCCCTTGAGACTGGGATGTGTGCTTATGCAGGACGGAAAAGTTGTTTCGTATGCCTCACGACAACTGAAGCCCCATGAGTTGAACTATGCCACGAACGATTTGGAGTTAGCAGCCGTAGTGCATGCATTAAAGACTTGGAGACATTACCTTATTGGAAACCGTTGTGATGTGTACACATATCATAAGAGTTTGAAGTATATTTTCACGCAAAAGGAGCTGAAGCTTAGACAGAGGAGATGGTTGGGACTTATAAAGGATTACGATATGAAGCTACACTATCATCCAGGAAAGGCCAATGTTGTAGCAGATGCTTTGAGCCGGAAGAGTTATGCCAATATACTTGAAAGTAAGGGATTGCCAAAGGAGTTAGCTGAGGATATCATGGAACTTCGATTGGAGATTGTTCCAAGAGGTTTCATTGCAACAATGGAGGTTCAGTCGACCTTGTTGAACAAAATTTGAGAAGCTCAGAAGGAGGACAAGGAGATTGCCGAGATAAAGGAGAAGATGAGCAAAGGAAAGGCCAAAGGTTTTCGCGAGGATGAGCATGATACCTTATGGTTTGAGGACCGAGTTTATGTGCCCAATAACACAAAGATCGGGAAGTTAATACTTCAGGAGGCTCATGACTCACCATACTCGATACACCCCGGAAACACCAAGATGTATTTGGATTTAAAAGAACGTTTCTGGTGGACTAGTATGAAGAAGGATATCGCCGAGTATGTGGCCGTATGTGATGTATGTCAGAGAGTGAAGGTAGAGCATCAGAAGCCAGCAGGACTGTTACAACCTATGCCTGTACCCG